>NC_043982.1:26490862-26773362 GCF_902150065.1 Myripristis murdjan | reverse complement strand
AATGTGGCAGTTGGAGAAACATTTACATGTTCATTCAGGCATTGGGCTGACAGCTTTTCAGTTCAGTGCAAGTATTGTTTTTTGTTTGTTTGTTTGTTTGTTTTTTTCTCCTGTGATTTGTCACTTGCTGAATTCACCGCAACAAAACACATTTTTGCCTGAAAGGGAAAAAAAGTGAAAGCGTCCCTTAGTTGTATTGTACTTGTACTCAATCTATAGCAACACCAAGGAGATTGGGGAGTGGGAGGAGAAGACGACGAAGAGCATTTCTATGTCATACATGAGAGATCCTGGACACTGTGGCCTAATATTCACTCCTCTTTTGACCTTGTTACTTTTGGTTGCTTGTAATGTTCACTGTTTAGAAATTCAAGCTTGTTCCATTGTTGCATTCATTGTAAGTCACTCTGGATGTCTGGAGTCAATTAAATGTTTCAAAAGCAAATGTAAGTTGGATCTTATCTTCACAAAGTTGACACTGCAAACTGTAGAATGATGAACTCTGGCTTTGGATTGTTGAAAATATGTCATTATGCTTTAAAGTAAAAGGAAATCCAAGACAGCAGAGGTAATGAATCATAATTTTGTATACATTCATTAGCATTTTATGTGCCTTGTAAATTGGTCTGGAAAAGCATAGAAATGGGCCAAAACAAACAAACAAAAAAACAACTAAAACTCTTCCATTTGTATTTTCCTCTAGTATCACATCAGACATCCTTGGGTACAACTCTTCTATTAACTCAACCTCTCACATAGTCAGCCTGCTCACAATCAGAAAGAATGACTCAAGCTCCTTTGTTCCTTGCTCCTCTCACGTTGCCCAAAGACAATGTCCTCCTTTAGCATTCAAAACAGAGCGATGAACCTTGAACCCGTGAGCAAACAGCCCCGTGGCCTTGCCTACCTCCTCCTCTGCCTGGTTCACTCCTGTCGGGGGCCAACGACCTGCTGCGAATCTCAGCCGATCGCCTGGAGGAGCTATCATACCAGAGAGCACATCAGGGCTCCGAGCAGCGCCTCGCTAATGGACCCGAGCCGGCCCAGAGCTCGCCTGAATAAATACACTTTCGCAATCACAGTGTCTTGGGTCCTGACAAGGAGTGTTCATTTGGTGGCAGGGTAATCTGGAGGCCAATTGGCCTTCAATTCCTTTCTTGCCTTGTAAGTATGCCTGCGGAAAGGTCACATGAGAAATATCTTTCTTTAGCCACAGTTTCATTTTTGAAATTGTGGTAGGTATAAGGCTTGAAATGTGAACCATTTTCTGACATGCTTTAACATGAAGAAGGGGGCAATTTATGCTGACAGGCTATACTTTATGTCAAATGCGCACTGATTTAGATCTGACAAAAGTACCTGAACTTAGACATTCGAGACCAGCTAGCACTATCTGTGTTTTCTTTAAAGTCAAATTCATAAGACTTTTAATACAATGCTTCGGTGGGCAAATAAATTAATTATCATGAAATTAGTGTTGTGTTTATAACAATAGAAGCGTACATAAAAATCTAACTGTAGTGTGGTGGGGACAGAAGAGGTGGGGGATTATTATTATCATGAAGAAGAAGAAGATGATGAAGAACAAGAATGCTAAAAAAATAGCAACAAGTACATCAGCAGAAAAAATGATCAGTGCAAATCTGTTCTCATTTCATTATACTGTTGACACTGTCAATTATAACCATTTGAGGGGACAAAACAAAAAATAAACAAAAAATTTATAATTGCACCACATACACTTGAAAAATCTACTTAATCACAGTTACAATGGACTTTGTTACTTTCAGGTTTTGTCCATTTGTTGGTATTGGGTGAAGAGATTTGACCTACAGTATTGCAACCTAACACTGAACTGCATAGCGTCTGTGATGGTTCGCAGTCATCCAGGCCATGGTCCAAGGAGAGTTGAATTGAGGGCAGCTGGAGTTGTTTGTAGATGTTTCACATCTCATCCAGGAGTGTGACATAGGGCAGGGAAGGATCACTCATAAGTGCAAACCAATAGCATATCAGTTTGGGAGAGAAACACAATTTGGTGGATAAGAGAGGATGTTAGGAGATTTGTGAAGGTTTTATTGGTTGAAATTTTAATTTACACCCACTCAAGCATGATGATGTCACTATTGAAGATACTCAGCAAGTAGAAGTCATGTGAGGTCATTTCATGGGGACATTAACCTGTGTAAGAAGTGAAACATCTTCAGGAATCTACAAACAAGTCCACTTGCCCTTGATTCACCTCTCTTTGGACAATCTGTATGGCATATTGTATTTTCTTCAGCTTCAGCATGTTTGTGTTTATTTAGGTAAGTCAGTATATCTAGAACAGAAGGGAAGAAACTCTATGCTTTATTGGGATGACACACTGTTGTCTTGTTACAATGGTGTTAATGCACAAGCCCTCACAAAGCCATGAAGCAAATAATCCTGATATTCCACTTCAGTGATTGATAATGTTATTGCTTGTCACATTATCATAGCATGCGGTTCAATAAAAATGTCTCAAGCGCAGCAACTCTGGCTAATTCCCTCAACAGTGCCTCAATTTCATATGGCATTTGTTATCATGCGCGTGTTGAGCTCATTGTTTGGTAAAGCTTCAGGCTCACTTGGTTACCAGTCTGTGAATAACATGGGAGCTTTATGAGGATTATGCCAAAGCTTCATGGCTCAAATTGGTTTTTAGGATGGAGGATACAGGCACAACGTGGAGACCGCTGTCCTTTTCGCAAGCCTCTGTGAATGTCACATGCTGGCACGCCTGGTGCAGAGCGGGCGAGCGAGGCAGCAAAGGCAGATGAAAATTGGCCATGAACGCAAATACCATCAGAGGAGCGCTGACAGACATGGCAGAAGGGCAAAATGTGACACACGTTGCATTTTCAGTGGGGAACGGTCAACAAAGAATCGCACACACAAACTCACAAACACACATCCACAAAGATGCAAACAGAAGCCTGCTGTTAACAATCGAATCGCCCCCCGTGAACATATGACACTGTTGCTCTCAACTGTCGGCGTTTACAGCTCAATGTAATTTCTCTATTCTGAGTCCTGATCCAGCTGCTTTTTTCAATCCACAAACTGCTTGTACCTGCCAGTCATCTCCAGCTTTCTAAAAGGCAGTCTCCCCTTCCCCCTCCCCCCATCTGCTTTCCAGGGGTCACTGCAGTTAGAGGGAAAACTGACCCAGCAGTGGATTTTCAATTGAATTGTCAGAGGCTGGCTGTTTTAATAAATCCTGCCCAATAAAAGGGCAGGGAACCTTTTGTGAAGTGGCCTCACCCGTGACGCTCTGCTTGGGGGGGCTCTCCGCTGAACCTTGTCTGCCAGAACCAGCTCCTCCAGATAAAAAGCTCCTAACAGGCCCTCAATGGATAAGAGGCACTTTGGAAGAACATATTGATCCTTTATCAATAACAGTAGGCAGCAGTCATGGCAGTTTTCTGACAGTGACCCGACCATGTACTACCACTTTGTACCACTGTTAGACGAAAACATTTAATGGGCTTCCAGTAGCTCCAAAATGGCAACAACAACTGTTTTTTCTGCCAATGCCCAGTCAGTTCACCTACCATAGTGTTGTGATCAACTGTATCATGGTTGCAGCCTATACTTCAGGCAAACAAGGCAGGGCAGTGGCTGAGGAGAGGCAAGCGGTCAGTGGAAGAATGGCATAGGACTGGCAGCATATTGGTGACAAGTAACATGAGGGAATCTGAGGCTACCAAGCTGGCTATTTTCATCTGGACCAGTGTAAATAAAATGGCCAAAATGGAGATGTGCAAGTTTCTAACATATACTTCAATGCATCCTTGGACTTGGTCTAAGCCAGTAGTGGATGATTTTATTTTTTGTCTGTCATTTTTTTTTTTTTTTTTTTTTTTTTTTTTAGCATATGTACAGTTGTGTTCAAAATAATAGCAGTGTGTTTAAAAAAGTGAGTTAAGTCCATAATCCTTATAATAGCTTTTATTTCCATACACACAAATGCATTGGGAACACTGCACATTCTATTCCAAATCAAAACATGAAGAAAAATGTATCAAATATGTTATTACTCTACAGAAAGTAAAGAAAATGGAATATTAGGCTGTTCAAAAAAATAGCAGTGTCTGCATTTTTCTTTACAAACTCAAACATTTACTGTATAAACTGAAAAATGCTTGAAGATTTAGCTTTCTTGTGAATCACTCAACTAATATTTAGTCATATAAACATGGTTTCTGGGAAATGCCTCACATCTGTGTTGCATGGAGTCGACCAGCTTCTGGCACCTGTGAACAGGTATTCCAGCCCAGGACGATTGCACTACATTCCACAATTCCTCTGCATTTCTTGGTTTTGCCTCAGAAACAGCATTTTTGATGTCACCGCACAAATTTTCTGTTGGATTAAGGTCCAGGGATTGGGCTGGTCACTCCATAATGTTAATCTTGTTGGTCTGGAACCAAGATCCTGCTTGCTTATTGGTGTGTTTGGGGTCGTTGTCTTGTTGAAACACCCATTTCAAGGGCATTTCCTCTTCAGCTTAAGGCAACATGACCTCTTCAAGTATTTTGATGTATTCAAACTGATCCATGATCCCTGGTATGCGATAAATAGGCCCGACACCATAGTATGAGAAACATCCCCGTATCATGATGCTGGTGCCACCATGCTTCACTGTCTTCACAGTGTACTGTGGCTTGAATTCAGTGTCTGGGGGTCGTCTGACAAACTGTCTGCGGCCCCTAGCCCCAAAAAGAACAATCTTGCTTTCATCAGTCCCCAAAATGTTGCGCCATTTCCCTTGAGGCCAGTCAATGTGTTCTTTGGCAAATTGTAACCTCTTCAGCACATTGTTTTTGCAACAATGAGACTTTGCGGGGGCTTCTTGCCCATAGCTTGGCTTCACATAGGCCTCTTCTAATTGTTAGAGTACTCACAGGTAACTTTAGACCTTCTTTGTTCTCCCTGTAGCTGATCATTGGCCGGGTCTTTGCCATTTGGGCTATTCTTCGATCTATTTGAATGGTAGTTTTCCATTTTCTTCCACGTCTTTCTGGTTTTGGTTGCCATTTTAAAGCATCTGAGATCATTTTAGCTGAGCAGCCTATCATTTTCTGCACTTCTTTATATGTTTTCCCCTCTCCAATCAACTTTTTAATCAAAGTAAGCTGCTCCTCTGAACAATATCTGGAACGACCCATTCTACTCAGATTTTCAGAGAGAAATGCACTTTAACCAGCATGTACAACATTTGCTGCCTTCGTCCTTGAATAAGGGCCACCTGTTTGACACCTGTTTTTTCACAGAATGAATGACCTCACTAATTGAACTCCACACTGCTATTATTTTGAACACACCCCTTTCAGTTAATGATTCAATTACACAGAATCAGCAGCATGCAAGTCATGACTGTTGGATCTGTTGGTTTTCTATTACTCTACTGCACCTACTAGTAAATTATTTGCCATGTAGGAATATAATTTCTACCAAAAACAGTGATTGATGTGGTTAGTGATGTTGAACTGCTATTATTTTGAACACAACTGTATAGTCTATTTAAAGAGGCACAACATGCCATTTTACCTGATTTTCAAAAAAAAAAAAAAAAAAAAAAAAAAAAAAAAGTGATTTGCTTACTGCACGTATGCCAATGCACTCTTTATCTTGCCTATGAAATGCTGGGCATCTTTTTTTTTTTTTGAAACTCTTCCACATGCAAGAATCTATTTTTTCCCCCCTCACAGCTACTCATGCAACCCAGCCACATTTCACCATGTCAAGGCATGATTAACTATGTTTATAACTATTACAATTGTTGATTTTTATAATTAATGATATTTTTGGTTTTTCACAGATAGTTCAGGCAAATAAACCTGAACACAGAAATTGCAATGTTTTTGAAGATACTTCAGAAACCTGACATGCAATGGCCCCTCAAACTTAAATTCCAATCACTAATTAGATGGGTGCTGAAGGGTTTCATGCAAGAGTTCATTTGCAGGCAAGTCTACATCTCTCTACAGCCTTAATTATCTTTACTTTTTTTCTTTTTTGAATTTAAAATGGCTGTTTATTGTTTATTTCCACATTGGATTTAAATAGAATCCAATTTGTTTGTTTGCACTTCATTTTAATTTGGTCTTGACCCCTTTTGGCCCTTTTGGAATTGAGTTTGAAGTTGCTATCAAGCTCGAATGCACCTGGACATACTTGGACTCACTGATGGTGATCTTTATTAAAACCTGACTATCTGTCATATTTGAAATATGTTGAATCAATCAATTAAGCAAACAAGCAAACTAAGTAAAGAAATAAATATCATATGATAAAACCACTCCTTAGGTAAGAATCAGATTAAAAGGGTGAGTATTACAATTCCTCTTAAAAGCATTAACTGACTGCATTCCTCAGATGCTCTGGCAGGCTGTTCCTAAGATGACGCCCATAGACACTAAAACCTGCCTCACTGAAGGTCTTAATCCTCGTCCTTGGAACAAGTAGAAAACCAGTACCAGAGGACCTGAGTGAAAGCTTGTCAGACAAGTACTGGGGGCATTGGCCATTTAAAGATTTGAGCACTAGAAAAATAATCTTAAAATCCATTGCAAAATGTAAGCCATGCAGTGAAGGACGGTGGTAACATGTGTTCTCCTGGTCCTTGTCAGTACCAATTGTAATCTGCCTTCTGTGCTCTCAGGTAGACCAGATAGGAGGGCATTAGAATAGTCAATATGATTTGAGATAAAAACATGCATGAAGGGTTCATTATCTCATCAGGTTAAATCATAAGGTTAAATCATAACCATATGCTAAGATTGTGATCAGTTATCTATTACAGATAACTAATGATTCAAATGAATGCTAATTTATTTCTGAACATTCCATTGACAGGCTAAAGTGATTAGCATATCCAGTGTTTAAGTTTATCACACAAACTAATTGTTCCAAATAACTAAGGTAAACATTCGTGTCAAAAATCTCTGATTACTCACAGACATGAGCTCTGTAAGTAATGAGGAAAAACAACACTATGTTGATGGCATCACACTCTAAGGCCTTGTTCAGACTGCAGACAAATCAGATTTGTTTCTCCAATCAGATCTTGTGGACAAACTGTCTGCGCTGTTATTTGAAAGTGATCAGATTAGATTTGTGTGGTCCAGATATCACTGACGTATCTGCACAGATCGCTATGGTAACGATGTAGGTGTCAGTTTCTACATGCTGGAGATGTGGTTTATCAACACAGAGGCATGAGAAATGGAGATCCATCATCTCACCCTCCAAACAATTGTGCTGACAAGTTGTAGTGCAGAATATCTCTATTGACAAATGCGGCGACAGAGGAGGCTGATATTAATTAATGTATCCATGGTAACAGCAGCAGCTATCATCCACTTCTGTCACTTTGAACTGACGTTGTTATTGTGTGTCGCACTGCAAGTGACTTAGCAGACACTTTGAAATCCTATTTGAGTGTCCAGAGTGTCCAGACTGAGATGCATGTGTAGAATTCTGTGGTTAGGATCTGACTTGCTAAAATTGTATTCTGTGTGGTTTTTTGCTGTCCAGAGTTTCAAAAATCAATCTGGATACAATCTGGATATGACAAGAAAACAGATTTGGGCTGGCAGTGTGAACAAGGCCCAGCACTCTGTTAACTAACCCTCTAAAGGGGCAGCACAGATGTCTCTGCACATGAAATATATTGTTATGGAGTTAGATTTCACTGTCTCAAGTCCTTGGTGCATTAATGTATGTATCCTAGTGGGAAAATCATTAATCTGATGTTTTTCAGCCCGTTGTCTTCATCAGTGCTGATGGGCCAACAGTCCACGACAATCCAGCTGCATTGCTCAGCTCTGTTGTCTTGACAGATTTACCTGTTACACACTCCACAAGGGTGGTTTGACAGCACCATTGCTAATAGTAACTTATGTAGGATTACTCGCTTGACCAGACTATCACAAATAAATGGGGAAATGATAAGAATAAACTTATCAACACTTTAAGAGTGATGACTAGTTTATTATGGCAACTGGGCCGGAGGAAAGACATAATAATGACCGATGAAACCACGTTTCTGGTGATCAGGCAGAAAAGCAGTTTATATCGGGAATATTACTCCTTGAAATGATAGTCTATGCCTGGAAATAATCAAATCAAAATAAAAAGGGCAGTCGGATCTTTTCCGAATAGGGATCAAAAATTCCACTGACAAAAATCACACAACGAACGTGAATTTAACACACTTTATTCCTACAACTACTGATTATGCACAACTAACTATGGTAGATGAAATATATACATAGTTACAGCAGACAACACAAACAAACAGACAAACAAACAATGAGGCATGTAGTAAAAGGACAAAATGGTAAGGAAACATGAGATGAGTAAAACAGACGGCGGCTAAAATATGGCACAAAACAGATTTCGCATCGGTGCAAAATGAACCAATGTGTACCCAGAGAGTGAGCCCTGACTGTTTCTATCGCCAATTTGGACATGCGGCGTGTAAGCCAATAAAAGTTAAAAAGACCGCACCAGAGTCTAAGCAACTAGAGGGTGAGGTTACTTGCTTGAGCCTGGAAGCAGGTCTTGCCAGAGTTTTGAAGTTCGCGGTGTTGATGGCGGAGCGGACCAGCTGGTTGCAGCAGAAGACAGGAGAGGACAGCGGCGTGCAGAGCTGGAGCTAAGACTCGGGATAGAACGGACGCTCGCTGGAATGGAGTCACGCAGGAGAAACTCTGCGGGTGCGTTCGTCTTACAAGCTCTCGGTGAGAAACTCGAATGGAAAAAGCTCTAATTCATGGTGAAAGCTCTCGATGGTATAAGCTCTCATGGAGAGGCTGTGATGGTAAAAGCTCTAACTCTCTCTCTGATGCACAGAGGTTTTAACCCCTTCAGCCACTCCTCAGGCGGGAAAGTTTAGCCAATCAGATAGTTATCTGTTATCGGTAACTTCAGGAGGGACAGCCCTCGTCTCAACTTACTGACCAATCAGGGCCGCCTGGGGGGGGTTGAATTCACAGCCAGGGAGTTAATTGCCCTGGGATGAAAGTATTCCTTTAACAGGTTTTCATATCATCCAACCTGTAAGAGGAAGTTTGGAGATGACCTGAAAATTGACTTCACCTTTTCCTGAGTAGCACAATGACACCAAACATGACATACAAAATCACAACATGGTCCCATCCACATCTGCAAATTCATTTAAGCAGATGTAATTCAGGCTTCTCCAACAAGCCTGACCCTTGTTACTGATTTGCGGAACGTTTGGTTATTCATATAGCTGCACAGTCCATTTAGAAAGATAAAGTCCACCTTTTTAGTATGCAACAAAGCTCCTGGGGGATTCAGGATGTCCTTTGTGTGTGTGTGTGTGTGTGTGTGTGTGTGTGTGTGTGTGTGTGTGTGAGTGTAGGTGTAGGTGGGGGTCTTTGCTCGCATTCCTTGTGTTTAGTGGGGGTCTGCTCTCCTTCTCAGGAGAGGATGCAGGGTTTAGGAATGTGACTCTTTGACCTCTGGTACCTGCAAATCAAGGGTTGGTTGAGTCATTGAGACTGTTAGAGTCCTTGAGGGGAATAGAACACAAATCTCTGACCCTTTGGTCACCTAGTGAGGGGCAAAATGTTCATTCCAGTGTTTTTCCATGTGGGCGCTGGGTGAGAAACAGGATGCTTTTATTACCCTAAACTGGCAAAGGTTGCTGCGGTCAAACGGCAGGCGTGCCATTTGATGGTGTTTGTCTCCAAGCCTGGAAACCTGGATCCTACACTTACTATTATGACAACTGAAAGCACTACATTAGCACAAAATGATTGGCATGAGGCTGATATTTTAAACTGGTTGTCTCCAAGAGAAATACATTTCAGTGTTGCAATACATACAAATGACTTTATTTCTGTCCAGTGATCCACTGGGAAGCTTCATGGAAGAAAACTTGCCATCCAGTGGACCACAAGTTGTCTTGTCACTCTTGTTTGTTATCAGGATTCAGTAGCATGGTGCCGGAGACACAGAAGTGTGTCAAAAGTGGGTCAATGTTGCGTTCATTTTTAAATAACATTTTAAGGTCCTCAAAAAATCAATCAAGCTAAACTATTTGACATGATGCATTTTTTCCCCACTGTTTCTTGTTTTTCTGTGTTATCTCTAATGTTATTCCATGTTGAGCTGCTGCTATCTTGGAAATTCTGTTGCTCAGTGAGACTTATTTGGCTAAATTTTTGGCTAAATTAAGGTTTAAAAAACAGCTTCCAACACCTAACACTATCCTTAACCACAGTTGTTTTATTTGCCTAAATTAAGCCATTAGCTAATCTTTTCATTGACAAAAGCATGAAAACAGGGTGTCCAGTTCATGCTGTTGCCACATAATCCTTTCATTGTGGAGGAAAGTCACATTCACATTATGTATGCCTACAGCATGTAGTCTTAGTTTCTTAGTTGGTGGTCATTTTGTGCAATTTGGGAGACTGCTTATTCTTGATTTGATTTCTTACAGGCACTCTTGTGAACTATATCTTTCTGCATGCAACTAATTACACAAATACAGAAACACACACACAAAATGTGTGTGAAGACATATACATGCAAAGCAAATCAATGAGTCATTGTTATACTTAATGTAAGCATTGACCAAACAGTAATGAACAGCCACGCACATGAAGGCAGATAACAAATACTCAGTGATTGGTGCAACCAGAAAACATACGACCCAACACAAACCACCAAACACTCAATACTGCCCTTTGTCCAAACTCCTTTTTCAATTACACAGTCAAGTATTATGGTGGGGCAAAAGAGAGAGCGAGCCACTGCTGTCAGCAGGCTAAAGCTGAAACCAGGAGAACACAGACAACAGTGACCTACCACGCTGTTTGAAGTTATGATTTATGGATCAACCGATATTATTCTTTGTTCTATTCACAGCGGTGACTGCTGATAAGGTGCAGCACAATAGCCAGATTAGAGACATGATTGGACACTTCCCTGAGACGTGTAGTGTTTGAAATCGCCTCTGCCCGCCTGTAATTCTGCTCCTCTCTACCTCAACCCTGTAACAACAGACCCTTGATAATGTTATTGCTCATGGTTCATGACCAGGGAAGATAAGAGAAATGGGTTTCTTTAAGCCCTGTGCAGGCTTAACCTATGACTCTACTTATAGCAAGCCTCACAGACCCAGACAACCCGTTAGCTTTAGTTTTTCTACAATACCTTTGTACCGTACGTGACAGATTTTAATATCCATATTATACTGTATTTGTTGTGTGGAGGAGTGAAAACACTGACTGCTCATGCAAATCCATACCCAGAGCTGGAGAGGTTGCTCTCAAAATGCAATGCATCACAGATTACTCATTGCCTACCAGGGCCGTGCAGAGACATCTGGAGGGGCAGGTGCTCAAAGTTAAAAGGGGGCACATGGAACACAAATTTGAAACACCATACAGAAACGTACCTTACAATATAACTGGTTGAACTGTAGCAACGTTTGCTACAATTATTCCTAGTGCGGATAATGAAGTAAAAAATAATTGAATGATGTATTTAAATATTTTTGTGATTTTATTCAGTTTGACTATCCAAAGTTCTATAAGTTATATATTTTGTATGCAAATATATTTGTGTGTAAATGTTATAAACAAACAAGTAATGATACAAAAATGAGAGATTGAGAAAATCACAGTTCAAATTCTTCTAATTGTTGGAACATAATTTTGACACAGTTTGTAAGCCCAAAGCCTTACCTTTCTCATAATACCTTTTATTTTCTGCTTGGACTTACTGTCATTGAGATAAAAGCATTTGTTTGACTATTACTTTTAAGCGATTCTCTCCCAAGCACCACTGTCACTCATGCTATGTGCTTTATAGAACCTCATTTCTCTCTCAGTCCACACAGGCCCCAGTGGCACAGTGGATAGTGTTTCTGCCTGCCAAGCAGGAGACCAGGGTTCAACTCCCCACCTGGGCAAGAGCGACAACACTATGCAACCTGCAAACAGCATAGGGCTGTTGGTTCAGCGCATGTCCAGGTGGTTGCAAGGGTGGCAAGCACATCAAAACTTCTTCAGAAACTCTGTTATTGTTGTTGTATTTATACTGTAATAGTCCAAAATTATGTGAATATGCATAGTGCATTGTTTTAGTGAAATAATATAGTCTATGCCTCATTGCCTCTAGAAACATAGGAAAAACACTGCTTGAGAGTAAAATAATACATGACATCTCTCTAATGCACTTTGCCCATGATAAGAGAAACATACAGAAACAACAAGAAGCCTGACATATTTTTCCCCCACAGCCCGCTGTGTGGTTAACTTACTCACTCACTCGTCTGACTCTGCACACAGATGACACAGAGGATGCTCATTGCTCGCTTCACTTCGTCAGTCATCTTGCAAGAATACACTGTGCACAAACGAATACCACTGCAAAACCGACTCACCGGACCAGCTGTTTACTCCCTTGGGTCTTCTTCGGTTTCGCGAGACTAGCAGTGGCCGTCTCTAGCTGCTTAGCAGTGCTTAGCTACATGGCACGTCTGGGCACGTCAGGGCAGTGAGGGCAGAGTGAGGGCAGTGAGGGCAGAGTGAGGGCACTTCGCGGATCATGTGACTGACCAAGGTAGATCTAAATTATTATTATTTTGTTTTATTTCTTATTATTTTGGGCCACACAGACAGACTTTCACACACGCACTTACAAAAAAAAAAAAAAAAAAAAAAAAAAATGACTTTGACAAAAGGGCACTTTGGTCATCAAGGGGCAAAGGGGCAGGTGCTCCAGCACCCTCCGCCCCCCCCCTGCACGTGCCAGTTGCCTACCACTAAAAAGACTCATTAACATAAACCTGCACATCAGTCAAACTAAGAAAATGTAATCTGGTTGCCAGTTTCACATTGTTGAGGTTGCATATCTAAAACTAAGACTAAGTCTTCCTCAAAAAAAAAAAAAAAAAAAAAAAAAAAAAAAAAAAAAAAAGGTAAAATATTACAAAAAATGGATTTCAAGACAGTTTGCCACTATTTAAATTTGAAAAAAATAGATCAATATCTCTAATAATTATCAAGTCATAGTGTAAAATAACTAAAATATATAAAATAACATATACCCCTGTATACCTTCTTCCTCTTACATTTTTTTTTCAGAGTAACCACGCAAGTAAACAGAGGTGAGATTAGAAAAATACAATCCCCAATACCCTTGTAAAGGATGATTATTTCTACTTCAAATGACTGCATGTTTAAAAACATATGTAGTGATATCATCTTCTAAAACATGATATGCACATGCAATTGCAGATGAAATGGGTCATATTGTCACTGCTGCATGAAAACCTTGTATCTCCAAAATGTCAACTATCCAGGGAGTAAGAATAGCCTGTTTTCAGCTTGACAACCATGCATTTCTGAGTGTATCCAGTCAAAGTATCATTATACTTCCATCATTATAGTATCATTATACCCCCCTCCATAATTATCTTAGAACATTCCTGATTGATTTTTGTGGGAGATTGTTGATGAGTTTATTATGTGGATGTCATGTACAATATTTGGCCCCACCCATTCCCCCACTGACTGTCCATGCTCTTCAAAATGACACAAAAAGTGCCATATTATATGGCCTCCTGCCATATTATTTCATGGACCTATTATTTGAAATTGAAGTTGTCTCATTAACTTTATTCCAAATATAAAAATCACATGCATTTGGTCTTTCATAATAAACTTTTATATTATAGTTTAGACACAGCATCTTAACATTTGGGGTGTAAAAATGCTAAGATGCAAAAAATTCTAAAGAGGGATTAAAAAATCATGTGCTTGTTCAACAGCATCACCAGGGGAATATGAAGAATCAAGACTACACCTTAAATATAATACAATATTAGAAGTAGAAGATTGCACTCAGTGGAGTGCAGATCTGTGGGTCACCCAGCTCTGGGCTCACTGGCAGCCTTACCTATGTTTCAACCATTTCAAATGAAATGGGCCCTAGCCACCAGGGGGCCCCCAACTACCCAAAAAGTAAATGCCACCCGGAAGACAATATACACAATAATAATTCACCACCTGCCATCACCTGCTACTGCTGTCAACATGCAAGCTAACATACCTACCAAAAATGAAACGCACATACAATAGCGGTGCTGAAAAGCGAAAAATAGAAGACAACAAAAGGAGAGCCGTAAGTCTTCTAGGGATGCAGCAGTATACCGTAAAACGGTATCATGCTGTATCCAATGGTCACAGTATTGATACCGTAAGATTTCTGTATCCACGGTATTTTTATTTTTATATTTTATGCACAGCTCCACTCGCAGTGGAGTGACCAGTTGGAGAGGCCCCCCTGACTGAGTGACTGCAGCCAGCCCTGCACTGTGCTGTACAACCAGTTGTGACAAAATAAAATATCTGACTAATAATAGGCCTGACCACTTCACTCACGCAGCAGTCAATAAACATTCATTCATATTTTTCCCACATTTAGCTAAAACAGCAGAAACAAGTTTTACACATAAAACGTCTTATGTAAAGGTCAAATAATTTACCAGGTCACAATTATCACCGCAACAGCTCTCTTTTGATTTGATTGGCATTTCGAACTTGTTTCCTGGGGGGAGGGGGACACATCCATTGTTTTCCCATTAGCTGTCCAGGTTACGTCCACCCATAAAAAAAAAGAAGACAAAAAAAAAGTAGTCCATCCATGATTCTGAAGATCCACATGACATGAAGAAGAGAGGCAAAACATGGCAGAGGCTGAAGAAAATTAATAAATAAAATAAAATCAGTGTTTGTTTTTTTTATGTTTTTAATGGGCCATAGTGCAAAATTAAGGGGAATATATATATATATATATATATATATATATTTTTTTTTTTTTTTAAATACCATGAATACCGTATTACTGTGGTATTTTGATGATACCGTGCCATACTGTAAAATTCCATACCGTTGCATCCCTAAAGTCTTCTGCCAAAAGTGACCTCTTACTTAGGTCTTGCATCTGTAACAGCTGCACCGACTACAGCGGTGGCTGCTGCCCCCTCACATGTACACTGGAAAACAGCTGCATGAGCATGCAACAAACACTTGGAGATGTGGATGCTGAGGAGCTGGTGCGCGAGGTATCAGCTGCTGGCACCACCGTGCTGCCACAATAAACCGCAGGCCTGCAGATTCTAAGCTACATTTACAGCAACAGTGTGTTGGAATTGTATCCAAATCTCAGCATTGCTCTGCGACTCATGGTGACAGTACCTGTGACTGTAGCAAGCGGAGAGAGGAGCTTCTCACGCCTGAAATTAATCAAGACTCACATGAGATCCACAATGTTCCATGAGTGGCTGTCAGCGCTCTCTCAAATTTCAACTGAGCATGAAGTGACAAAATCACTGGACAGAGATGAACTGATCAGAGCCTTCTCAGCGCTCAAAAACAGAAAGGGCGGATTTCTGTAAATGATGCATCTTCGCCCGCCGCTGGTAAGTCTTTTAAAAGAGTTTTAATAAAAAAAAAACGTTAGTGGCCCGATATTATAAACAAAAAACTAGCCTACGTATTTTACTCCATGTGCACAGTGGTGTATCAGTAAACTGTGGTACCACAACAGTAATTTCTCTCTTTTTTCCTCCGTCTGTCTCTCTGTCTGTCCGTCCTCTCCTCCATGCAGGTAGCTGCTGTCTTTGGTGCTGAAATGACGCGCTTATTAATTTTGTTGTTAATTTAATTTGAGGAGATTGTTAAAAATGTTATTCCTAGTTTGGATTATTTCTGTGTTGAGCTGCTTTTTCATACAGCTGAAAATGTACATAATGAAAAAAAAAAATACATCGGCTATTTGTTGCAAACCAACTTGAATCCTCTTTTTTTTTTTTTTTCTGCTGAGTCTTGGTTTCTTGCCCTGGTTGTGATTTAAACACCTGGTCACAATGTATCGTTTTACATGGGAAGATACGTGCATCCCTGGGGCACACGGATAATGGATAGTGAGTTTACAGCATCCTTTCGACTTTTGATGCATCAGGGACACAGGACGCATAGCTGGCAAACATAATTATGGTTAAGTTTTACGGGGTAGTGCCCCATATTAAGTATTGAAACGGGCCCCCAGATGCCTAAGGCTGCCACTGTCTGAGCTACCCTATGTGCTGACCACAACCTAGGAGAAGCTCTATTCAAATTCTATTCAATTTACAAATTAAATTACTGTGTGATGTTAATATATTACAGTACAGTAGCTCACTAGCCATTTGTGGTTCTCTGCCAGCACACACACACACACACACTAAAGACCTGTGAAGATTAGGCAAACAGTCCCTGACATGCGAAACAGCAAGGACTGTTTTACTCCTCATTTTTTTAGAGTGCTAAATGTTTGGGTATGTAATCTATTTGATCTCCTGGTCTTACATTTTTACAGTGTTTTCTCATGTTTGGTTTGCTTGTCAGCAGTGGAAAAGTCGCCCAAAACAAAACACAAATGTTTGTCCTGGATTTTTTCACCTGCAATCAGAGCAGACATGGCCACAATAGGATAAAGAAAATAACAAATAAATAAATAAATAAGAGTGAGCGAGCAAGCTAGACAGTGAATCAGGTAAGAAAATGACATAGTGACCCATTAGTATGAGCAGAGAAGGACAGCAAGAGAGCTGTGTGGTAAAGCGACAGTGAATTGCAGTGAGAGACCACTGTACAGAGAGAGAGAGAGAGAGAGAGAGAGATGGTTGAGCGAGGTAGACAGTGAATGGAGGGAGAGCAGAAATAACCAAAACAAATAGTTTGTAAAGGTTTTGATTCACAGCAAATACAAGAGGTTCTTCATAGTCCAAGCATAAGTGTGCCCAAAAAAAAATCTTTCTGATATCAGCCATGGACAGACAGACACACACACACACACACACACACACACACACACACACACACACGCACGCACGCGCGTACACACACACGCACATACACACACACACACACACACACACACACACACAGAGGAGTGAAAACAACATCTCTGCCCACGGCGTTCTGCGTGGTGGAGATGAAAAAGTTGAGGAAATGACACCAGAGGCTGAGTGGGAAGTGGCTGAAAACAGGCAATATCTCATTAAGTTTAGGCAGTCGGCCATTTGTTTTCCTCCAGGTGTTTTCCCTCAGTGCTTTGTGGCTGAAGCCTATTTATTAGTAAAACAGGAGATAAGTGATCATATGATTGGTCCCTATCCTGATATTAACAATTATGTATCAATTAGGTAGCCATGTAGGCAAACACAGAATGAGAAAAGAGCAGTAATAGAATTTTCTCAACCCACAGATTGGTGTGTAATCCCTCAGCTGATTTTAATACATGAATATCACCAAACCTAGAGGTGTGAGGTTTTCATAGGACCCACAATAACTTGAATACAAACAAAGTGCAACAAGTGAATGCTGTTTTTGGAATTAAAAACTTTTTAAATTTAGAGATTTCAAAGTATATTAAAGATATACAAGAATTGGGTTCACAATAGTATATTTCATGTATCATACTCTGTACTCTGCTCTGTGATGACATCTTCACAAAATAAAGGATCACCATTAAAGGAGTGCTGTCTCATATATTGCATCTTCACATTCACCTGTATGTTGGATCTGATGAAACTGTCCCTAGTGAGCACCAACACTGGCTTAGATCTTATGGGAAATATAGGGGCGGGGACAGACCTGACAACAGGTTTACCACTGGGGTTACGAAGTGGGAACCTCCCATCACAGATGTCTAAGCCCACAGCACCTCCAGAAGTATCAACAGTAAACTGAAACAACCTCCACTCTGCCTGCTCTCAGCTCCTGTTAACCCCCCTCCACACACACACACACACACACACACACACACACACACACACACACACACACACACACACAGACACACACACACACCCTCTCTGCATTGACACTGCTGCTGCACTGAGGCTACACATTTCATTCAAATTTAAATCAGTAATTAATTTAATTTCTTAACTCAGCATCAACAAGAACACACCTCTCTGAATATCTCAGAAACATACAGTTAGTTACACTACAGTAGTGGGAATAACACTTTTAACTAACTGAATTAACTTAAGCTGTCCAACAGTACAGAGTCGATTCTGAATTGATTTATTTGAGTAACAAAAAAATAACAACAAAAACCCATGTTGGACTGCCTTCTGGTTTTTAGTTACCCCACCCGTTCCCTGCTTAATTAGTCTTATGTTTGTAGTTAAAATGGTAAGGTTGGCAAATGACCACTGATGACAGATCTTATATACAAACAAGCAAATAACATACATGCAGTTGCTAGTTGTTAACTCACCCTATGTCACACACACAGGAGAACAACAGGCAAACTTCCATAGTAATAACAGGGACTTGTACTTCCTTCTTCTCACTCTGCTCACTGTGCTCATGCTGGTGCCAGCAGTGATTGTGTCTCACTCTGAACAGGTTCCTCACTGCTTCTGCTGAACCAAGTGGCACTGCAGGTTCTTGGTTCATCCAGTCACTTCACTGATACAGTTCAATTGACCAAATGCAGAAGTCACAAGATGGAATCAAACACAAGTGTTTGACTAGGCACAAGCTTGACACAGTTCATGTAAATGACTGTGATTAGGTCTACTAATTTGACAGTAGCAATGAATAGCCTCTGGTTCGGTTCAGGATGTGACGTCTTATTTCTTAATATCCAGCAGAGAGGATTGAACTGAGTCCGTGGTTTGCTGAACTGCTGCCGGTTTGTCATTTGATTCACCCTCTCGCTCTCTCATTTAATGAGTGAATCAGCACTACCATGCCGAGTTCGATTTCCAGGACTGAATTGAGTCATTTGGTTCACTGACCGAACCACATCCAACCTATGGATTGATTCAGTCCCATTCAACTGATTTTTCAACACAGTGAACAAGAATAAGAGTGCTCTATGCCCACGCCAGAGATATGCATCAAGGCCAAATTATACGTTGTGCGTCTGCAAGAGCCAGCTTGGGTCTGTGTGATGTACTATCCAGGTCCACAAATGTCCACACACTGGTATCTGTACACCTCCCAGATTTTATGACCACATGGACCATCCACATCTACAAACACAGCAACTCTATCCATATAAAGACACAAACTATTAACACATTGCCATGCACATCCCTGTCCACATCTCGGTGTCTATGTTAGCTACAGTATATCCTGGCCTTTAGACACAGAAATGGGAAGTGATTGTGGGCAGTAAGTAACGTTAAACATTCACTCTTTTTCTCTTTCATCTTTCTATGTGGTAATGCAAACCTAATCAACTCACTTACTTTAAAAATGTGTTCTTTCTGAAAGATTTGCTTGTGAATTTATCTTCACCACTGTGCAGTGCTATTCCATCCATCTATCCATCCATTTTCAATACGTGTTTATTCCTGATCAGGGTTGTGGATGCTGGAACCTATCTCAGCATGCAGTAGGTACATGGCAGTGAAGCACCCTGGACAGGTCAACAGCCTATCCCTGCTACAGTTATTCCATTTCAAATCTTGGCACAAACATAGGATTTTGTGCTGTTATGGAGGATCTCACCAGGAGGGGTAGGTGTGTTAGCTGTGCTCTTGTACATATGTGCTTGCATTTTTTTTTATTCCACTATCTCGCAATCACAAGTTAATTATTGTATTATCTCAGGATAACAAAGCTCGTTTTCTCATGATGACAGGTTAACCTCATTAGTTATGTCTATCGGCAGCTCTTAATAGAGGGGGGTCAATTCTAGCTGCTGCGTGACGCACATTGCCTTATTTTATCAACCTAACCTTGCTGCCAGCATCTCCTGCCCGAGTGCTGCTGTTGGCTTGGGAGCTGATTGTACACCATGGTGCCTACCTGGAGATGTGCCTGTATGGCTCAAGCCAACTGGGCCGATGGAGCTGTCAGGAGCAGAGCTCAGCAGCTGCTTGCTTGATGTTGAGTCTAAAGACATGTCAGCACCTGAGGAGGACCATGTACAGTTCAACAAAACTCCAGAGAGGAATAATGTGACACAATAACCACATCATCAAATACCCAGATTAACTCAATATTTAACTCAATATTTAAGTCTTGCAGCTTTATAAATGGACTTTAAGATCATAACCTGACTCTCATGGTTAGAAAACCAACAAAGAAGTGGTTCTTTTTCCACACAAACAAGCAATCTGAATGTTTAAGAATCCCAAGATGTCAATTAGGAAGTTCTGAAAATAAAGTTCAAATTATAAATTCGAATGGCATTTTGCTTGGACATAATTCTGAGGAAGGTGGCAAATTATTTGTTAATACAATTCAAAATATTATCCAAAAACATACCAAAAAGAGTGAAGCCAAAGATGGGTCAGATGTTTTGATCTCCTTGGTTTAACTCAAAAATTCTAGATTTAACAAAACAAGACTTTGTGTTGAAAAAGGCCCTCAAATCAGATCTAGGCGATGACAGACACAATTTCACAATGTTCCATAATAAAGTCAACAGGGAAATACAGAGGGCCAAGGCAAATTTCTTCATTAATATAACTGTAGAGGACAAAAAGAAATACTAAACAGATATGGGACAAAAGCAAAACGCTCACAGTGAAAGTCTGTAAGGTCAGAGGCCACAGACCTTGACCTGAATGAAAGCCTGATAAGAGATCCTCCTGAAGAATCAGAGGGCTTCAAGAAATACTTGGCTGACTCTGTAGCAGAAAATGCACAGACATTTCCTTCTGTCTGAAAAGAATTCAAATGACATCTATAAATAAACTCTTGTCTAAGGAAACATCTCAGCCCTATGGTGTCAAGTATCATCGATTAACTCAAAACATCCAAAACAAAAGATGCACATGCTGTATATGGTATGGATTCAGCAATGTTTAGAGTTTGAAACAGTCTTTAACATCTCCAGTAACTAGCATCATAAATTTATTAATTTTATTCATTGAAAGGTGAGTTCCCAAGTACGTGAAAGTCTCCCCGTGTAACACTCATTTTTAAGTCGGGTGATGCTCACCCAATGAGTATTTATATACTCATATAACCATCCACATCTGCATATATGCATGTGTTTATATGTATATATACTATTCATATGTGTATGTACTATTCATGCGCCTACATTTATTATGTGCACTATTTATTATCACTATTTGACTAGATTTTAGAGACCATACCATGCTCTACTTACTGTTCACACTCTGCCATTGTAAATAGTGTACCATAGATAATATACATATATTTCTATTCGCTGCACTGCACTTTCTGTTTTTTTTTTTTGTTTGTTTGTTTGTTTTTTTTTGTATTATTATTATTATTATTTGGGGGTGGGAGGGGGTGCGGGAGGGGTTAGGGTTATGTTTTTTTTTTTTTGCTGTTGTTTTTTTTTGCACTTCTGGTTAGATGCTAAACTGCATTTCATTGTCTTAGTACTTGTACTTTGTGCAATGTCAGTAAAGTTGAATCTAATCTAATCTATTTACAGGCCCATAGGTGTGATGGACAGGTGAAAAAAGGTGGCTGAAAAAATGGGTTTCAGAAGACAAAGTCTAACTCTTGAACAACAGACCATTCCTTCCACATTATATGCAGTTTGGCTTCAGAGCTCACCATTCTACAGAAAGAGAAAACTGATCCATGATAGTCTATGATAGGAGACATGATATGTGTTGCTCCCCTGACTCTGGACACGGAAAAAAGAGGCAGAGAGCACATATCACTGTTGTAGCTGACCGCTGAGTTTACTCTGCTTTTCACAAAATACATCATACAAACACATTCACAGAAACACTGCTCATTCAAGCATTCTGACCATTGTCTTGCATCACCGATTAGCTTGCTTGCTTGCTAGCTAAATGTCACCAGCTAGCTAATGCTATAGTAAAAAATCGGGTGACTCGTAATTAATGCCATCAATATATCACTTAACTCAACCAAACCACACAAGTAAGGTGAATAACTTTACCAACTTTCACAATTTTGTGCAGAACATTGGTTTTGGAGGAATATGCACTAACCTGGACACGGAAAAAAGAGGCAGAGAGCACATATCACTGTTGTAGCTGACCGCTGAGTTTACTCTGCGGTTCCTGCCTCTGTGTGCTATTCCTCCCACTCACAGTCAGATGCGCCACCGTGTGGACTATTGCGGTACTACATGAATCAGAGAAACCAGTCATTTCCAACAGATACACATAAAATAAAACGAAATGTAGGGGGTGTCTCTTTTTTTCATCTTAACTTCCACACATGTGGTCTTCCTTATTTGTAACCTTGTAAATAACTTTTTAATCAACAGTTAACATTTTTAATCATTTTAACCATTTTAAACATTAGCTATTTATGAATCTTTTAAATCACTATTTATCCATAACTTATTTATGTCTCTTATATCATGAAATTCCTTTTGTAGTATACACTATTTTCCCAACCCTGTACATATGCACTGATGGGGCTGTTTCTTTTCTTTTTTTTCATTTCTTTTCTTTCCTCTTGTGCACTGTAATGGATAGAATCATACCAAGCCAATAGACTGACATTTTTAAGGTAAATGGCTTCCAGTCATCTCCACTCAACTCTCCCACTGGTGTTCCACAAGGATCCATACTTGATCCTCTTTTGTTCAGTCTTTGCCTCATAAGAACAGTGTGTGGAAGATTTAGAGTGATATTTTGGCAGAAATGGAATATAATATTAACAAATATTTTTAGTAGTGTATAATCATGTGGAAATAAGATTCTTTGTGTTTTGTTTTGCTTAGACTCAGCCCTTTATATCTACATAGGGAGCACGTCCACTTCTGCAGATGCCATCATGTTGCGCAACCATCTTTTTACAGTAGCCTAGAATGGACACACCAGACAGTAGCTCTACAGAGGGCCTTTTGCATTTATTCTAATGCTCTGATACATTGCCAGGGCATCAAAAACCAGGCCTGGCTGCCTCTCCAGTAGTTGGAAGGTGAGGTTTCTGTGTTCTTCAAAGCTCATTTCTTGAAGATGTCTGAAGAAATAAAACACAAGAAAAACATGTAAAGCACTGAGCTGCAATGTAGAAACCACTTTGTGTTGTGTTGGTATTGCTGATATCACACAGACCCAGTTAGAGCTACAACAAAATCATTTCAGAATTTTTTTTTTATACCTCTGTTGCTTCCAGCCTCTCATCATATTCATCTCTTGAAGCTTCCGTAGCAGCAGCAGCTTCACCTCCTCTCCCTCACCTAGCCCTGCCTGGTCCACCACCTCTGCCTCTCTACTGTAACCCTATCCCTCTAACCTCCAGTGTATTACCAGGTAGTCAGTCCAATCTCCTCCTCATAAAACTGAGAAAAAAAACCATGTATCCTTCTAAGCTATATCACTACCAGATGACTTAGCTTGTATTAGCTTGTATTTGCATGCCAACCAGCTAGCCAATATTAGCAATGAAATGCTATCACAATCCAAAGCAAGTAACAATAATATTCAGTATATTACGTCTAGACATACAAACAACATGATTCATATCATTTCTATAACTATCGAAGGGAAACTCATTAGAGATACAAGAAATCATTCATTCATACCCACCGCAATACAGATGTACAACTCCTCCTTCTGATTCATTCACTTAAGCACCCTGAACCATACCTGTCAAGTATCCCGTTTTGGCCGGGATTTTCCCGTATTTTACCCTCCTTTCCCGGCCCCCTCCCGTATTAGTATTTTCCCGTAAATTTCCCGTATTTAACCTGCATTTATTAAAATAATAATAATACCCCGTCTGGTGTGATCGCTCCGTTCCGTGCTTGAATACAGTACACTTCCTCTGCTCTGGCACGGTTGGAGGGGGTGTGCTTCAGCGCGGTACGGGCGCATACACGAGCACATGCACGGTCACGCACGCAGTGCGCGGACGTAAATCATGCAACTTTCCTCCTGCCTCTGCAAAACTGTTTAATGTGCGCAGTGTGATTACCGGCGAATGGCCGTGTTGCGCAATCAATAATCAACCATGTTGTCTGTGTTACTGTCCGTTGTGCTGCTGCAACCGCGGATAAACAAAAGTCGGTTTATATATATTTATATATATTTATATATATATTTAATAAACACCCCATGTCTGATTAAAAGGAACAAAAATGTTTTTTAGTTAAATGGAAGACATGATGAATGTATTTGAACTATAACGATACCCCCCCCCCCCCCCCCCCCGCAGCCACAAAAATCTCCCGGATTTTACTACTTAAATGTTGACAGGTATGCCCTGAACCCAGCACTTTTAACTCTTTTAACTTAACTTTTTTACATGCACATTTTATCAATATATTTATTATCCATTATCACTGTGTGCTTGTATGTATTTTCACTTCTGTGTCCCATGATTTTGTGTTTGTGTTGTTTTTGTATTTCGTTTTCCTTGCTGCTGCTTGTGACATTTTAAATATCCCCTTGGGGATTAATAAAGTAATCTATCTATCTATCACTTGATATCACAAATGCATTCAGGCTACTTGATGCACTTGTAAATGACATCATGGAAGTTCTATTGCATGTGAAGGCTTCCGTAGCTCCTCTTACGCACTTGCAAAGTGAGGCGTGAGCAGACGGGCACTCAGTTGGTTGCATTTATAGAATGTATGGTCGCAATCTGCAACCTCACCACTAGATGCTGCTAGATCCTACACACTATTGCTTTAAAGACATATGCTGTGTGTGTTCAACTGCAGAAATACAGCTATATGTGGATGATGCCATAATCTATGTCCACAGAAACTCTAATCAAGACATTGCTTCAAGCCTGAGCAATGCCATGGCCCATGTAACTGATTGGCTGCACCGATCATTTCTCCAATTAAATGTTGCAAAAACAGTCTTTTCAGACTGTATTCTTCAGAAAAATAGTCAACGTTTACAGTAGAATCAAAGGTCACTGTGTTAGGTAAAAACTTAAAAGTTTACTCATCATCACTGTCCTATTTTATAAATAAATAGTCTTCTGACTTGGGAAACTGGAATATAATAAACAAATTTCTGGTGCACAAAATTCTATATAATCTTGCTTAACAACCACTTATTCTGGTAATTCCAGTCAGGAAAAGACCGTTCAGTCATTCAGCTTTCTCTGTCAGGGCATCTAAAGGATGGAACACACTAACACAATACGTCAGAGAAGCTGATATCTACCAAGCTTTAACCAGCCATTTGAAGAGGTGTTTTGTCAATAATCAATCACGTAATCACTTCCGCACCTCTTCTCTACTGCTGCCATCTTACTATGTGTATGGGTATTGTGCTTCCTTGTCTTGCTGTCTTAATGGGCTTGTTAGGGGCCGGGCAGCCTAAGCTGCCAGGACCCTCTTGTATTCCTGCGTTTTCTTCTTTTTCTTTCTTTCTTTCTTTCTTTCTTTCTTTCTTTCTTCTGAGGAAGTCCTACATCCCATGCACGAAAAATCACCAAATTTTGCACAAAGGTCCAGTCCAATGCCAGATTACCTCAGATGCAAACACAAGCCAATAGTCCTGATGGTGGCGCTATAGCAAGCCTCTAAATTTCAAAACTTTGAAAATTCATAACAATTCAACCATATGTGCTACAGCTTTGTAACTTTCACCAAAATGTAGCCCTGATACTGAATAAACTTTTGTACACTTAAACCTATCGCAAATTATGAAATCCATCACTCTGTTTTTTTTTCAAAAACTGTAAAACTTATTAAACCTATATCCTCCCACAAGTTTTGCTCAAATGTCACCAAACTTGCTACAGAGCATCTTCAGGCTGTCCTACACAAATGATCCACACAGATTTTTGATTTATCAAAAATTGAGCCTACAGTGCATCAAAATGTTTGACTGTAAACGGTACTGTAAACATACACTTGCAAATTCTTGGCAAATAAATCTTCAATGTTCATGAAAAAATTGACAAAATTTTGGAGTCATGGTAGATGATGTGTGGCAAATTTCAGAACTGTATCTCAAAAATCAATTTTTGACAGCATTTTAAATTTTGCTCTCATGTGAGCAATTGGAGTCAATGCAAGAATGACATTTTTAAACATCAGTTTTTCACTTATGGAGCAAATCAGTTATTTTTAAAAACAAATGATCAACATCTCCATGCTGTCTAGATGCAAAATGTGTATTTTCAGATTTTTGTCTTAATAACTGAATTTTTGATAGCTGTTTAAAATCTGCCTTTCCATGCATGGATGGCTGCTGTCCTGCTGGCACGTCAGTGATTAGCTTAGTCCATTTGTGAAGCTGCGTGTGATATTTTAGCTCAGTGAGATAGAGGCCAGTCCTTGGTGTCGAAGATTGCAAGTTCAAGCCTCAGCTTCTGCAACATTGCCATGACTGAAAACTCACCAAAATTTGCACAAAGGTCCAGTCCCATGCCAGATTTCCTCAGCTGCCAACACAAGTGCCTGATGGTGGCACTACAGCAAGCCTCTAAATTTCAATACTTTGAAAATTTAGAATAAATCAACCATATGTGCTACAGCTTTGCAATTTTCATCAAAATGTAGCCCCAATACCGAAGAAACCTTTGTACGCTTTACAATTAAAGTCAGTTTTTTCACTTACGGAGCAAATCAATCATTGTTAAAAAACAAATTACCAACATCTCCATGCTGTCTAGATGCAAGATGTGTATTTTCAGATTTTTGTCTTGATGACTGATTTTTTTTACAGTGGTTTGAAATCTGCCTTTCCGTGCACAGGTGGCTGCTATCATGTGACTGGCTTAGTCAAATTGTGAAGCCTCAAATGAGTTGACACTGGCCAATTAGCTCAGTGTGATAGAAGATGGTCTTTGGATCTCAGAGATTGTGAGTTCAAGCCTTAGCTTGGTTTATTTATTGTTGCAGCTGTAAGTCCCATAATAAGCTAGAAGAAGTTTTAAACATATCACTGTGTTGTCACTTGCTAATTAGCTCAGTGAGGTAAAGCATTGTCCTTTATACCAGAAATTATGAGTTCAAATCTCAGCTGATGCAAAATGCACCTTAGAATGGCATCTTCCAATTCTACACTTGTTGCTCAGAGTTGCCTAAAATTGCCCGGCCCTGACCATTGCTGTGCAGCGGCTATAATCTGTTATACTTTTGTACTGTTTTTATTGTATATGGTTGCATTACCTTGCCTTGTTGCCTCCACTGTTTTCTTTGCTGGTGCTATATTACCATGTGCATAGTATGTGCATTCATGTTATTCATTCTAGCATAATGGGCTTGCTTATTATATGTCTTTGTGTTGTTTTTGCTGTATGTGTTGTTGTTTTTTTTTCCTGCCTTATTGTTTTGATGCTTTGTTATCCATCTCTTCCTAACACATTTTCCCCTTCCTTGCTTGCAGGTGCTTTCACTTAGACTAGCAATGGCATAACAAAAATATCAAACAACAAAACAACACCAGAAACAACATGTAAATCAGCAGTCCAGTGTTAAATGTGTTTAAGGCTGAAATTTTCCTATAAAATTTGTTGTTGAGTGACGTGAAAGTGTTGCTCATTTACTTTTCCAATTTCTCAGTGACACTCTGTCCAAGCCTCTCAGCTTCTCTAACCTCTAAGCCAGATAATATGCATGATTATGTATCTTCTAAATGATAACTTAAAGGTACACTGGGTGTCATGCATCCTTCTAATTATAGTAGGATTTGTACAGGCATTTGTAGTTGAAGGGGTGGAAATACTGTCAGAAGAATGGATCACCATGCACAGCAGCTTCTCACTTAGTGCAAAGCCAGATGACATTTACCAAAACACTGAATCTGATGTAACTACTGCTTATGTTATTAAATACAGCTGAGTGCAAATGTAAAACAGCAGATGCTAGAGGAAAAGAGGTGGCCAATCAAAAATAGTTTGCATGAAACTTCACTTATTAGAAATTTCCACTCAGTCCACAAAATGTGGAAAAAAGATCATTGCAGCTGACATTGAAAGGATTCTGAAAATGGGTAGAACAATTGATAATGGTAATTCAGTCTTCAAACTTGTGAGTGAGTTGCAGGCTGAAGGTTAAATATGATCAGTGAAATTGAATCTGACAAAGCTACATTACAATCCATCTTGGGATATTAAACATTTCAAATTTTCTGAATTAAGGACTAATAAGGCTGCAGAGATGAGTGTGAGATGGATGAGCTTGGTTAACAATCACAAAATGGATCTGATGAGAGTAAATGGCATCGGAGTTGACATATGATATTGTTGAGGGGGAGAAATGAAGTCTGAAATGATTTTATTTTGCATCCTCCGAGATTGAGATAGGTATATGCTCTTCAGAGTGTTGCAGTGAAAACTGAGAAGAGGTATCGGTTCCAGATGAGTTATCCAATCCCACTCCATCATTTGAGAGCTAAAACACAGCACAGAAATTATGTATTATTCATTGCTGGCCTTTGATATTATCTATATAGTCAGTGTGTGATGTTTTGAGTGGACTGGCCCTCAGTCTGTTGCCGCTGGAATCAGTTATCAGGAGACTCCACACTAGGCCATCCTTAATCATGTAAATGATATTAATTACCTGGCTTATGGCTGTTGGACTCCTTTTTCTCCTGGCGGTGGGATTTGCATGTTATTATAATAAATAAATAAAATACAAATACTGAGGAAAACAAATATCTCAAGGAAACACACTGATTTGTCTCTGCTTTTGGTTAATTGCAATCAAAAGCTAAATTCTGCATGTGAACGGTCCAAAATGCTGTGCCAATAAAATGGAATGAAATGATTAGCTGCAAACAAAGTTTGTCCAAATCATGCACTCCCCTCTTCTTGAAAACATGAACTTCTGCACAACTCCGGCAACGCAGAGAACTTTGTTTTTCAAAGTGTGTGTGTGTGTGTGTGTGTGTGTGTGTGCTGGATGTTCAGGGAATAGCTGTTTATGAGGGGATCTTGACGATTTATTCCAGACAGCTGCATCGTTGACAGGCCATCATTAGCAGAGTGATTCCTCAGGTTGTTTCGTTCCCCAGTGGCTAAGACAAACTGCACAAGATCTTAATTGCTGGTGTGAATAAAAGTTCATTTTCCAAGGGCTGGTATCATTATAAATGCAGTATAAAAGATTACTAGGAATATGAATATGTCAAGTACTGTACTCTCACACTACTACAATAAAAAGGCTAATAAACCTGTGATGGACCAGATGGGTTATTCAGGGACAATAGAAAAGATAAATGCTGTTTACAGTGCAATCTTATGACTGTCTTAGTTAAAGTGTATGTAAGACAGGCAGAGAAAAGAAAAGACAGAGACATTTTCCAACACTGTAGTTATATAAGGCTTCTCTGAAAGTCTTTTCAGGGCTAAAATCTATGTTTTCAGTTCAATGTTCTTTGTTTTTGACCGAAGAATGTGGTATCACAGCTGCAGGAGAGCTTTTCTGTGTTTTTTAATGCTTGTGAAGTTAGAAAGTCGTGTTGAAAGTCATTCTCAGCAGGGTTGGAGTCTGGAGAACACTGTGTGGTAAAATGCTGCCCATTATTATTGTGGTCAAGGGACTGTGGAGGAGGTATTAAGGCCAGTCTCTGGGGATGGATGCTGGGAGTTTAGGGGCCTTAGTGTTATATAGCATGGGAATAATGATGAGGCATATATCCCTGCAATCCACTAAGTAGCCCACTTTTTTTCAGAAAGGCATTACCAGACACTTCCTAGCCAAGTATTAGACAGCTTACATCACCACAGGTCTACAGTACACTAAGTTAGATTTTGAAGTGACAAATCAGTGCTGCTGGGTGAAAACCTTGCATATCCAAAATGTCAGCTTTATAGAACTAAGACAAAAAAAGCCTTGTTTTCATATTGAATGCATTTTTGACATCAGTTTACCTGATGTACTTGACTCCTGCAGTACAAATTATGATTCCCTGAATAATCTGATAGATAATCCGAATAGTGCCTTGTGAAAATGATTGACTCTGTTGCACCTCTTACAATCGGAAATCCACTTAGATGAAATCAGCGCTATGGTTTTCAGATGACGAACCCTGCACTCAAATGGATTTCAAATGGAGTGTTGGTGTATAACAAACCAAGAGATTTCTTACCTTGCCCAGGTTGAGAGTTTTAAAAAGTATAAACATGCATTTTAGAGCTGCTAAAATAATCCACAATTTCTGATTGCAGCTATAACAGCTTCCACTCTTCTGGGAAGGCTTGCGTTTGTGGGAATTTTTGCCCATTCATTCAAAGGAGCTTTTGTGAGGTCAGACACTGATGTTGGAGAAGAGGGCCTGGCTCACAATCTCTGTTCTAGTTCATGCCAAAGGTTTTGGATGAGGTTGAGGTCAGGCCTCTGTGCGGGCCAGTCAAGTTCTTCCACACTAAACTCACCCAAGCATGCCTTTATGGACCTTGCTTTGTTCACTGGCGCACTGTCATGCTGGAACAGAGAAGGGCCTTCCACAAAATTGGAAGCATAGCATTGTCCAAAATGTCTTGGTAAGCTGAAGCATTAAGCTTTCCCTTCATTGGAACTAAGGGGCCAAGGCCAGCCCCAGAAAAACAAGCCCATGGCATTATCCCTCCTTCACTAAACTTTACAGTTGGCACAGTGCAGTCAGGCAGGTAACATTCTCCTGGCCTTCGCCAAATCCAGACTTGTCCATCAAACTGCCAGATAGAGAAGCATTGATGGCAGTGTGCTTTACACCGCTCCATCCGACGCTTGGCGTTGTGCTTGGTGATGTAAGGCTTGCATGCAGCTGCTCGGCCATGGAAACCCATGCCATGAAGCTCCCAGCACACACTTTTTATGCTGATGTTAATGCCAGAGGAGGTTTGGAGCTCTGCAGTTATTGAATCAGCAGTGCATTGGCCACTTGTACCAGCTATCCGCCTCAGCCCTGGCAACCCCACACTGTAACTTTATGTAGTCTGCCATTTGGTGGCTGAGTTGCTGTGGTTCCTTAACAATACCGCTTTGCAATAATACCACTTACAGTTGATGGTGGAATATCTAAGAGGGAAGAAATTTCACAAACTGACTTGTTGCAACAATGGCATCCTATTACATTACTATTACAGTACCACGCTGGAATTCAGTGAGCTCTTTAGAATGAGACATTCTTTCACAAATGTTTGTAAAGGCAGACTGCATGGCTAGGTACTTGATTTTATACACTTGTGGCAATGGGACTGAATTAAACACCTGAATTAGATGATTATGAGGTGTGTCCCCATAGTTTCATCATGGAGTGAATATTTTGGTCTCACATCAAAGCTATTACCGAGACAGCATTTTTCTCATCTTAGAAATCTCATCCAAAATCCAACCTATTCTGTCATTGTCTGATGATGATGCTGTAATTCGTTTGTCCAGACTTGATTATCGTAATGTTCTTTTCTCTGGTCTCAATAGTTGTGCTAATAGAAGTTTTCAGTTTGTCCAGAATTCTGCAGCAAGAATCTTAACAAAAAAGAAAACTTGACTATATAACCCCCATTTTGGCCTCTCTTCAGTGGTTATTAGTGCAAGAAAGAGTTGATTTTAAGGTTGCTCTTTTAACTTACAAGGCCTTGCATGGACTTACACCATATACAGTAGCACACCGTCTTCAGTGCTCTCAATACTGGTCTCCTGGTCATCCCTGCTATTTACAGAAAATACAATGATTATTATTATTAGTAGTAGTAGAAGTAGTATTTTGGCAGTTTCTGCTTTATTTGACAGTCACAGTAGAAAGCGACAGTGGAGGCGGGGAGAGAGAGGGGATGTCATGAAGAAAACAGCCTGAGCTCGGATTTGAACCCAGGACGCTGCAATCAGGACTCAGCCTTAACAAGTGGTACCCACACTACCAGGTGAGGTACCAGGGCACCCCACAATATCCAGTGATATCATGCTGGTCTGCCTTCTACACTACTGATCACCTTTCAGTCTGCCAAGCCTTTGCTACAGTCAGGTCCGTATGTATTTGGACAGTGACACAATATTCATAATTTTGCCCTTGTACACCACCACAAATTGAGTAATCAAGATGTGATTGAAGTGCAGACTTTCAGCTTCAATTTAAGGGGCTGAACATAGCATAGCATTAATATTTTAGAAATTACAGCCAGTTTTATAAATTGTGATTTTTAGGTCCTAGGTCCTTATTATTTAGTATTTTTCATGATGTTTTAATACAGTAGTGGTCCTTTCATCACTTCACGAGATTTCATATCTAAGAGCACTTTGACTCTTCTTCACCATGGAAAACCCTTTGCAGGCATTCTTAGATTTTGTATGTTTGTTTTGTATGTTTCTTGCTTTTTGACACAAATACAATTTCATGCATACTCCAATGAATGAGAATATAAATGGATTTATTTGGAATTGCTTCAGCCCATTTAACCCATAAGAGAATATTAGTGAGCTAAGTTAACTTCAGTTTACTTTAGTTTAGTAAGCACAAAAAAAAAAAAAAAAAAATCATAGCTTGAACTGAGAAAGTGTTCAAAACAAATATGTGGTTGAAGCAGAAGAAACCCCAGAGGGTTTGTGGGTGAATTATAATTTCCAGTGTTCACAAAGGCACTGTTCATACCGCAGGCCTTCATTCTGAACTGCTCATAACTGAATTTTTCTGGATGACTGTTTATATCTATTCTAGGATGTAGCCCATTTCCCATACCAATATGATTTGACAGCTGTGTTGAAAAGACATGCCTGTGCTGAGTAACAACAACACACGTCACATCAGTAGTTATTCTGAGCACGTTACGGTTGTAGTATGTGCCTTTAAATCCTGTCTAGTCACTATTTGTCTGTTTTTTTTTGTTTTGTTTTTTTTGTCTTATTGTGCTCCTAAACCTGCGAAACCAAGCTATCAAAATGACCAGGAAAAAAAGGTGAATTAGAGAAGATTTATTGATTGTCATGTCAACTAAAACCTTGCAAACACTGCAAATGGTTTAAACTACCCGCATATTTTGAAAAGATTGGGCTTTTTTACGACTGACACAAGATGCGGTATAATTTTGAGAATCAGATGAGCCCTCTTGTCCATACTACAGCGAAAGCTACTGTAATGTGGGGTTTTAAAAGGCCACTGTAACAGTGTGACAAATGATATAGATGGCTCATGTTATTCACTGATGGTGAATCACAGTGAGTCCGCTGTCAGTTTTCTTTGGCTGTTAATAGGATCTGCTCAGATTTGTTATCTCGATTACATCCACATTTGGGTTGTGTACATCAAAAATGTTTGAAATCATCATAGTGGCTCTTACTCTTGCAGATTAGAGTCTGTACTTAAATAGCACTGACTGGTGCAGACTTGGCCTGATTGTGAATTGGGCCTATAATTGTGGGGAAAAATGTTTAACCTTAGCCTACATGAAGACTGACTTTGTACCACATATCCATTTGGTACAGATCTGAAATGAGCACATCAGACTCCATGCAGTTTTTTTTTCTTCATATTAGATAGAAAACATCAGACTTGACTTGTGAAGAAAAAAAAAATCTGATTTAGGACACAGTATTCACTGTATTCACATCAGTTTCATTTTCATCAAGGGATGGACTCATGGTCAGTAATTTCTTTGTATCTTTCAAAGCCCAAGCAGTTTTTTCTTTGTCTTTTTATTATTTTTTTTTTTCTTTTTCTTTTCTTTGCTTTTTTTCCCCCCAAAATATACTCAAAACAGCCGTTTAAATCATGGGTAACACTTTATAATAACCATCAACTTTATAGTTGATGGTTATTTTACTGTTACAAACAATGGAATGGTAATAATGCTTACAAGTGATTAGTTAATTTAGTAATTTATGTTATTTTATCATCAGATAAATGTGATGCAGTAAAAAGTGCAAAATTTAACTCTGTACTGCAGGAAAAGGCTAAAAAGGCTAAAGTCACACAAAACAGAAATACTCAAGTAGAGTGTACATCAGAACCTCCAGACTAGACTGGGGAATAATGCTTGATACGAAATGTATTTAGTTATTTTCTGCCGCTGCTCAGCTTTGTCAGTCATTTCAAAGTAAGGAAAATGCTGCAGTAATAAATGAGCCAAAGAATGAAAGAAGAGAAATTTATTTCTCACCACCCAATAAATTATTATTGAATTATATATAAAATGGTGAATACAGAGTACAAATTGACATTGAGCAAGTGGGTATTGACTGAGAATAGTAACTGGTTAATGTGGGTGGAAACAATAATCACTGTGGCATGAGGCTAGCAGACCTTGAATTACAGTGACTGCACATTATGTGTGCCCCAGCCACAGTTGTGCACCAGTAGAGCTGTGGGTGAATATTTAAATCACATTAGCATGTCGAATGTCTTCTGATATAGAAAAGCCTTATTAACAGATTATCAACCTCACAAAGCATTGAGAGGTAAATGCTGTTCATTTCTGAACACAGAGAAGCACATTTATGGTTAATATGCGTGGAAAATGCTAATCACAGTGGTGCGGGGCTTTTTCATTGTCCTCATGTTAATTTTGTTGTGGGAATGATCATAATTTATGTTGCTCTGATTACAGCTCCCAAATGTGCAGTTGCAGCGGAGATCAAATTGACCAGTTTGACACTTGGAGTATTACATCTTATTGCAAAATGAACAAAGTGTAGCAGCAGCAGCTTTGGTTTGTGCGCCACTGTGTTCCATATCCTCACTCTGAATTCAGTGAAACCCGTAAGTCATGACTTATCAAACCTTCTGTGGCTTATAGTTTTTGGATTTGTGACTTTTATCTCTGTGTCTGTCCTACATATTATGTACTGTCTTGATATATTTTCAGTTGTTTTTATGTTTGTATGTAATGGTACAAAATAAACATGACTTAAGTAATAATCTGCAACATTTTATACCATACAGTATATTCAACCAATAGCCACTTTATAAAAGCTTTTCCATAAGCTATTTTAAACACCAATAAGACAGTTACCTGAAGAAAATCCTGCACAGAAAGAGATGTTTATGTTTATGGAAGCAACAACAGTGGTTTCTTTCGAAATAAGAACCAGCAGTCTACAGTGTCTTATTGTTAAAGTGTGTTGGAGCAACGGCCAAGTGCAAAACATCAAGGCTGATGCGACGCCGTGTCGAGAACAACAAGAAACCTGCGGATTATCGCTTAAAATTAAGCTGTGGCACATCACAAAGTGAAATATTTTACCCACAGTAAAAGTGAGTTACATCAACTTTAAAAGAACCTTGCACCACTGTAAGTACCATTTCCCACCCATATTAACCAGGATATATAAAGAATGTATGACTGAATTATTCATCAAAAGACCTTCAGGTACAGAGCTATAGTTCTGTAGAGGCACACATTCACATTTACCATTTTCTCAAACTGAAGTAAAATATATAGTATAACTATTATTTATATATGTAGCATTGTTATGGATTTACATTTATGTCACTGGGCTGGATGATCTCTCAAAAGTAAAGGACCTTGATACTGACAGATAATTGACAGTGGATGGTTTGGAATAAAAGCAATGTGAAGGTTAGAAAAAAATCTCAGGGGCACAGTTATGAATTATTGAAGCCAACACATGTCAAAACTTGTATGCATGAGATTTTTTTTAGATAGATAGACAAATGAGCAGATTTGCTTGACATTGCATCAGAGCTATGAAGTATCTGGATATAACCAAATAAGGGAAGGGAACTGATGTGGAGCGGGTCATCAGACGTGACTGTAATGTCAAAACACTTTGAGAGACAGACAGACACTTGATACTCAGGGATGGATGCCAAAAAATAAAATAAAATAAAATAATTAAAATAAGATAATAATAATAATAATAATAATAATAATAATAATAAAGTTGTTTATGTTAATGCAATTAAAAAATTCAATCTGTAAAACAGACTAAATCCCTCTTGAAAATGAATGATTGACAGTAAATTGTTGTTTGGCAATAATATCCTCAACATGGCAATTAGCGAAGGAGAGCCGCAGGAATGGTTCCTCTAATTAAAGTTTTCATCAGTGAGTTGGTATTGATAGCATGACAGTATGAATACACCACCCAGGGGTGTCACTAAATGTTAAATGTGTGTTATGGCATGACTGGAGCATTAGATCCATGCTGGCAACATTTTAACACAACTCTTGAGTGCTTTTATGTCATACATCATTATTCACACTGAAATGCACTCAGAGTGGTCCAGCCTATTCTCTCTCTCTCTCTCTCTCTCTCTCTTTCTCTCTCTCTCTCTCTCTCTCTCTGTGTGTCTTCTGCTCTCTCGTGCGCTCATTTTTTTTTTTTCCAATTCCCAGTGCGGGAGGAATGTGCTGTGATTGATGGCAAATCACTCCAAACTGCTTTAGAGAACTTTCCATTCACAAGAAGGAAATTGGTCTTTTCTCCTCTGCATACTCCATCTTGGACCAAACAGGGCAGCTCTGCCCAGTTCACTGCTGAGCCTGACAATAAAATGATGATTAATATTGGCTTGCATCAGCATTCAATTACATCTCCTTTTGACTTTGATGCTATAGACAGCTAGCAAAACGATATAGATATGTTTTGATTTTTGATGGTTAACGGTGACAACAGCCCTGTGTGGATGAAGCGGGATAATTTGTTCATTTATCAATCTGTCACATATCGACTCTTCACAGAATGTCATGCTTTAATGGCTTTTGAGAGTTTCTTGTATCTCAGCAAATTTGCCTGAGCTAAGACATGAATACTTGTCCCATGAGTAATGGCTGGCATTTCATATCAATAGGTGAGCACCAACCAAGGTTTGCATGGGCTCACATAATGCTTAGTGTAAAGGTAACACCTCCGAACATTTACAGGTAAATAAATGAATTTAAAAAAGCCTCTGGGGCACGCCGGTAGCTTACCTGGTAAGAGCAGGTACCACTTGTACAAGGCTTAGTCCTTATTGCCGCGTCCTGGGTTTGAATCCAAGCCCTGGACATTTGCTGCATGTCATTCTCTCTCTCCCTTGCCTCTCCTGTGTCTCTCTCTATCTACTGTGACAGTCAAATAAAGCAGATATGCCAAAAAAAAAAAAAAAACTTTAAAAAAAGAAAATAAATAAAGAAAATAAATGTCTCTAAAGTCAAAGAAACAAATATTATTCCTTTAAATTTACAGTACAAACAACACTCCTTGAGCTGTACAGTAGAGAGCTTAGGGTCTGTCTGTGATCTCCCTCAGTATCAAACGTCTGAACTTCTCCATGTTGTTTAATGTTCTTTATCATGCCATATGTAGGTATAGGTGAGATCATATTATTGGTCTTGGTAGGCTAAAGTAACCTGGGCACTGTCATTGTTTATGTAAAACTTGTTGACTGTTAACATAAAGCTCTCCAATTCACTGCCGTTGGAGCCACTCCAGGTTTTTCCCCTCAGGTCTAATTTCAAACAACACCTGTCCACTGCTGGCAAAGGATTGGCTGCAGTGAGGAGAAAGTACAGCTGGCAACAATTTGTTGAAAATGCAAATTTTCAAAACAGGAGCCCCCAGTTGACACAGAAATTGCCCTCATCAGTACGTGTCACTCGTAACTGTCACTCACTGGGCAATCCCAGACTCCACCCAGCTCCCCCCTACCTTTTTGAAAGAAAACATTGAAACTGAGAGTGAAAAAGAGTTTTTTTTATGTAATTTTAAAAATTTAAATGTTTAATGCCAGTTTTTTTTAACTCACAAAATTCGAAGTAAAAAAGTAATTGAGGTAAAGAGGAAAAAGAATGAATGATATAATTATTAATCATTGTTTTTCTTCAGTTACTTCACTAAAAAAAGTTTCAGGATGTCTTGGCATTTGACGGTCAAGACAACCACAGCCAGAAAGAAAATGGAGAAATTATTGCAGCAAAGTTGCCTTATAGTTAGTCAGACAGTGTGGAGTACATTTGAGTTGTGAGTTTTGTATAGTGAGTGAGTTTGAGTTAAGTACTGCTGATACTGACAGCGAGTCTTTATGGAAGTAAACTGCGCATTGCTCAATCCATTTTCTTAAACTGTCAGCTCAAAATGTGTTTGAGTGTTTTCTTTGCAACATAAGCTGAGCACACCTTTACTGAGAGTTTTGTTTTTGTTTTTCAGACTGTCACATATTGTTTTCAGCCATAATATCATATCTGTAGCGGGAAAATCTGATGTCAGAGTGGATTTACCCTTTAAAATGAGGCCTGGAATAAAACAAATCACATTTAAAATTATTCTTAATTCCAGAAACCGAGCTCCCCTTGGTGCTGGAACAAGCCTGGGTGCAGCAGGCCTGCTACAGTACAATCATATCAGCTGTGTCTCGATGCAGACTGTAAGTGTGCTGGCAGCAAAAGCAATGGATCTTGTCAATTGTTTTCCAGAAGCCTCTGGGAGACTCTGGGTTTTTTCCCTAAAGAGATATCATGGCCCTGAGCTGGTTTTATGTGATATGAGATATATTTCACCAGTCAATCGATGTGGTACAACCCATCTGGGAAGCCAGGCCTGCTCTCTGCTCATGTTCTTCGCCTGCCTCCTCCTCCTCTTTCTTGTACACATCCAGGGAATACCCATGATGGGAACACTGAAGGGGAAATTTGTCAATGTATCAAATATGTTGAGAGGCATCCGAGGAAGAAGGGCAATTACACAGAGACAGAGAGAGGGAAAGCATATCTCAGAAGTTGTAGTGGTGGAGAACAAAATAGAGAACTTTTTCTCCACACAACTTTTTTTCCCTCTCTCTGACAGAGGGGAAACAGCACCATGTCATTATTTCTTCGCTTACAAATTCCATATGCAACTTTATTCATTTCTACGCTGTTTTGTTTGTTTTGTTTAACTTACATAATATGCAAAACGCCAGATTTTATTCATGATAGTCTCACCATTATTTATAGATGCACAGGGATATAATTGTGTAGGTGCTTCATTAGAGCTGTTTCATCAGCACGTACAATATATTTACTTCAGAACACTTCTGGTGAGCAGTTTGCACACCTTTCCAATTGCTGTTTTAGAGACAGTGCAGATGGAGGCTCCCGTAGTGAGAAACAGCTCAGTGTGTCCTTACTCCCATATGCAACATTTAAATAAGGTGTAATCCTTAGGGTTTAGAGGCTGCACTTCAGCTCTGCATTGAAACATTTGTTTTCCCACCCTGATAACACTCCCATCATTTTCGTGCAAGCTGTAAGCTGTTTTTTGTTTGTCAATGTCATTGAGTCAAAGGGGGTCGGAGATATGAAAACATCTTAGGCCGAGCATGTGACCTTTTGTTTTGAAACATGTATAGTAGTTACCGGGAACATCCAATGGGAAGTGACACTTGCCTGCAGCGTTCTCTGGGCTCCCTACACGGTCCGCATCAATCCAAAAAACACAGCCGCTCTCCAGAGAGAACTGGCAGACACGGCAACAGAGGCAAACAAATAAACCAAAGAGATTTTGTCCTTGAAACAAGTCACAGCTTATATGATCATTATTACTGTGCAAACATGCTTATTTTATGAGCTGCATGTTCAACATTTTCTTCTTCTTTTTTTTAAGCTTGTTTACAACAATTGTGTTTCATTGCAGATCTTCAGGTATGCTTTAACCCCAATTCACTTCATTCCAGTTTGGAGCAGATTTCCAGGCAGGGCAGGTTATAAATGAGGGGGAATTTGCTTTCCAAGCAAAATAACTTGTTAGCTCTGTTAGCTCTGCATTGTGTTCCACATTTTTTTGAGGTCCTTCATGCCACCCCCATTTTTTAGTCCCCCCATTTTTTTTAAAGGGGGGGACTAAGGCCTTAAAGGCTTAAGGGCAAGATAAAAGGTCAACAGTAGAAGATGCCACATAGAAGCGGTATTCATCATCTAAAAGCTTGGAACCTTGGGTAAGTCAAGTTTCTCTCGTCATAAATCTGTAATAAACATTTTTAGGCACCTATTCCAATTGTGACAGTTTATAGTGTGTATGCATTTACATCATTATGACTGAAGCATATGATTACCATTCCCATGCCTTTTTATGTCTCATAAGTCATTGCTGCAATTTTCTGGTGATGACATCATTTGTTAGACAGATTTAGTGACCATTTCTGACCACTGAAGAATTGCCAAAAATCCCTCCAGAACAGCACATTAGGACACCAAGACATCAAGAAACACCACAGAAAAATCCATGGTCTGATTCTGTGTCAAAAACTTTTGGATTTTTGAGATTTTTGTAAACACAGCATTTTTTGATGATTAGATGGCAAGAGCTTTTTGAAATGAGAGGTCAAGGGACCCCTCTGAATATGACGATGCAATTTTGCTGAAATTTTGCTCAACTTTGGAGCAATGTTTAGCCCCCTTGACCTTGCATGACATACTTAATACAAATGGATTTCTGATGTTGTCAAGTATGATATGAGACTAGGATCTTCACTCTAACATAACCAGGTTTTGAGTGTGTAGTATATATGCACTGTAAAAGCATGAAAATGCAATGTAAAAGCATGAAAATGCAGTATACTCAAAAATGTCAACATGCATACTCAATTCACTAAATATTTAAAGTGTGCAGTCACTGTGCACTATTGTCTCACAATGCAGTGTGAAGTGGAAAGTGAGGTGGCTCTCACAGATAACAAATTTAAAATAAACAGATCAGCTCTCATCACCAGGAGCATCTCCATCATCTCAGGAGACAGCAGCAAGGTCAGGCACACGCCGTACAATATCACAGCTGATGTCAGTGTCCCAGACTGTCCCAGACTGTCCCAGACAAATTGTCAAGATCGGAGTAAAAATGGCACATCTTTGCTTGCTTGTATAGTGTGAAAGTGTCAGCACGTCACATGACGGTGTCCTGATGCAGTCAGGGACCATCTAGGACATAGGAATGGTTTTGTAACATGGTGCTGTTGTAGTGGGAGACAGTACAATGAGCCAATTAGACTGCAGCAACATCTGTGTCATGTACATGTCATGTATGTGGACTGCAGAACAGACGGATGATCAGACTAATGCAGGTGGCATGATTGCACCTTTCATCACAGAAACTGTCTCACCTGCAGCTCTCCTTGTGATTCTAATCGATCATCAGCCATGTGCATGCCCCAAACCCGAGTTACCATCTTGTACTTTCCATCTGCACATACACGTGCAAACAAAAATTGTTGCCAATCGATGCATAATTGTTTTCTTTATTGGTTGCTAATGCACAAATGTCTACACTAATGGCCCATTTTGCTTTCTGTCTCCCGTCACTGCAAGGCCAGACCTACACGATTTCAACATCTCCAAAATTCTGTTTGAAGTCAGGCTCACCTGAGGCTGTGCAGTCCCTTGTCGTTTCGTAATGTGAAAACTCATGCTGACTACGCTAAAGTGTGAACACTATTTTGATGCAAAATGGGATTCAGTAGTTTGGTAACTTGGCAAATGTGAGATGTCCTGCAACATTTGGTCATGTAATGTGCATCTGTGTGTGGCTTTTGTATTTGTTCACTGGCTGTTTTAAAATCGACGGGCAGCAGGAGATGTCTAGACTTAGGTCGCATGATGCTGGAATCGGTAGATGTCATGCCATTGTTCTGATGGCCCATTTTTCTTAAACTCAAATAGTCTGAAAAATGTCCCATTGAATCAAAAGCCTATTAGTCCAATGGCCTGTTATCCCAAAACAATCACCCACTGCTCTGAAGGCCCATTGCTCAGTTCAATGACTGCCAGTGTTATGTCGAGTTTTACATCCCTACTGAGAAATGAATACGCCCCGATTGTCCCACTCTTAACCTGAGGAAGCTCCTGCCTAAGCTTAACCAATTTTACGAAGTTGATATTTTTTGGTCCATTGGGGTTTCAGAATAATGATTGTTTGTTTTTAGGATAACGGGGCATCGGACTAATGGGCTCTTAGTCCAATGGGACTTTTTTCAGACAGTTGGGGTTTTGGAATAATGGGCCAATGGGCAGTCCGCCATCGATGGTTTTACATCATCTCCAGCTAGTAAAACATGACACAGTACATTGAATTTATATCATATCAATTGCCAAAAGAATATTCTATGAAGGTCAGTAGTCACATACTATGTAGTGTTAGTATGTAGTACCCTATTTAGATACAGTTAAAGACATTGTGGTTTGTCCTTGTGATGCAAATCCACATGCTAGATATGTTTTAAAACCCATCAACGAGCTGTGAGTTTCTCCAAAAGTGTCGCGCTGCAGTGTCCCAGTTTCATCTCAACTTCAGCTCATCTGCCGCCTCCATCACGTGAATGCTGGATTCCTTATTAGCATTGGCCAGTGAACCTCCATCGTTATGGTTCAGGAGTCAGCTTTGCAATTCAGCTGGTTCTCCTAATCACTCTGCACAGCTAATGCAGAGCACGCTAAGAAGCCCGATAATTATCTTATCCATCCTAGATGTCTTGATGCCAGGGACAGTACAGTGCTGTATTGAAGGGTTTTGAGATCATGCTCATTATAATACATATTGTTGCACCGTATCTAAAAGTATGATCATCCTTTTTGCCCTTGTGCTGTGGGAACCACACAAATTATCTTATCAGCATCATCTGATTATCATTGACAGTAGCTGTGATGTAACCCGCACATCCTTGATATGAATAATTCATGTACATTTTATCTGTTTTACGCATAGTAACCTTTGCTCATGTGTAGTAGCTAAATATTCACATATGCTGTCTGTCTTTGGATCGGATGGTGCTTACTGATCTCAGCGCATCACATTAACATGCAGGTCACATGAAGTATTTGAAGTGCAGCGCATTCCTGCTTTAATTCAAAACAAGAGGGAAAAAAATCAATATCTGTACAATAAAAATAGATATGCACAAGCATTGGACACAAATTAACTTGTACTTGTTTTTGCCCAGTAAGAAAAAAATAAATAAATTAAAAAAGATGCGTCACAGTAGAGGGTGCTTCTGAACACACCACTTGCACTATATAATTACAGCAGTTTCTCGCTACAAGGCCCTTGACTGTGTTGATACTTGACCACAGTGAAGGCAATCTGCGATCAGCCAACTGAGAGGCTTGACCCACTCTATAGGTCCATGAGTACAAAACACACACACACACACACACACACACACACACACACACACACGCACGCAAACACACACACAAACACAGCAGATGACAGGGCATAGATAGGCCTCTGTCAGAAAGCTTCCATTTCATCCCCTTCCTTATTATGAAATGTTTCCCAGCTTGTCTTCTTCCCTGGTGCGTCTCTTATTACAGATGCATGCCTGGTGCGGAAGCCTGCCTTCACTGCCATCCAGCACAGGGGGTTTTCTTCAAGCCAAAGAAAAGTAGAGAAAAGGAGTGGAGGGGGTGTGGAGACAGAGAGAGAAAAAAAAGCTCAGGCTAGAACAAGGATTTATGACTTTCAACACCATTTGCATAATTGTATGCATCTCATGCAGCGTGAGTACACAGTGCCAGCATGGATGATCAGTTCTTATCTCCAAACTGCACCATAAAGATAAGAGAAAAACATGCCGATAAAAAGTAATCTTACTTCCTACTGCCCATATCAAATTATTTAAGCTGAGAGCTATTGCAACAACATGAATGGGTGTGCTTTTGCATCATGACTTCTTGAAGCCAAGGATCTGAGTGGGGAGTTTATTATTGGGGATAACTCTTTGTATATGAAAAGTGCAACAGTTTGTTACCATATGTTTTGATTAATTACATACCGTTAAATACAGTATTTAAGTTACATCAGGGAATCCATCATATAAACCCCCTTGGAGAGCAACAGTTGTCAGCAAGTAATTTTATACATTTTAAATATGTGATTATCATGATTAATCCATGACCACCCGGTGACTGACGTGACTAAAAATGTATCACTGGACAGTCTTAAGACCTACAAACACATATAATGTAAATTATATACAAACCCTTGGTGATATATTGTGACCAGTATAACAGCAACTCTGACAGTGTGCTCATATTGTGGAATTTCAGGAGGCTGGGCTGTAATATCTGGCACCAAAAAGCTGTGGTTAAGATAAGAGTTACCAAAAAATGTCAGGGTTATTTTGGTTGCAGCGAATGAAAAAGAAACACAGATTTAGGGCGAAGAAGGGGATAAATGGTTAAAGTTCAGCTTAAAATTTAGTTATGGCTGAGGGCAGAGATCATTTTTGTTTTTTTGACAAATGTCATGTCAAACCAGTCCCTCACCCATACAGCTTCTAATTTATTTATTTATTTTTTTTTATTAAGTCCTATGAATCATCATACAGCCAAGAACCCTTCATACACACACAAGTTAACATCATGTTGACTGGTGTTTCCAGCAATTTTGAGTGATTTCAGGTACACAACAGAATGCAACATTACAGTCTCAAGGTGCTGAGCTTCAAATTTACTCCAGGATTATAGTCATAGCAGGGAAATGGTTGTTGTTACAGGACAGTATATTCAGCTTCAGATTTTATGAGATCTGATTCAAGGGCATTGGTGAGTAATAGAATAACTTTCATACAATTTGTTGTCATGGCCCAGGAAAAGGACCCAGTTCAATTTCCCTTGAAACTGTGTCTATCCATTCTAAAGCCAGAGAGCAGCCGATACACAGATGCATCACATGTTCACATACACAGAGGTGACGCATCACACAGCCTTGCAGTTGCTAAATAGCACCCTCCACCAATAGATACGTCCATCAAAATGTCAGCCATAGGTTGGGCTGTGATCTGCTGAATGGCTATCCATCCATTTCCAGTTGTCAGCTTTCCCCCCTTATTTTTCCTACTTGACAAACAAGTTGTCGACTGACCGTCCTGTTCCTGTTCCTTATTTTTGAATCAAAAGAGTTTTTGATCTCACATTCAAATGTTCTCAAATCCTAATGCTTTCACCCACAAGAATTATGATAATGTTTATTATTTTCCATAATCAGAATGAAGTCATGGGATACTTAGCCTATATTGTCATTTAACACCAGCAGTGTTGAGAAAATTATTTAAATAGTAAGTCATGGTTACTTACCTTAAGAAGTAACTACCCAGCAAGCACTGAGAAGTTGACTGATTGTTGTTTGAACATCCAATCAAGACATCCCAATGTGGTTCAAAAATAGTTCCAAAATTACAGCTGCGCTGATGTCTGGGTGTTACCTGGCTGTCAGCTAGACATTCTTCCTTTAAACAATGTGCATTCAGCAGCTCAGTACATCCTATGTCTAGAAAAAAAAAAAAAAAAAAAAAAAAAGCTAAACTTATACGTTACCTCTCAGATATTTCTCGCTTGAACATGGACTGAAACCTCTGACCTTGTATGCTGAAGTACCCTTCATCAACCTCATCACAATTATATGGAAAGACCCGGACCATCACATGAAGACAAAGAAAGAAAAGTTTCACAGCACGGTGGTGTAGTGGTTAGCACTGGCGCCTTACAGTAAGAAGGTCCTGGGTTTGATTCCCACCCAAGGTCCTTTGTGTGTGGAGTCTGGAGTGTGAGGTTTCCGCTGGGTGCTCCAGTTTCCTCCCACAGTCCAAAGACATACAGGTTAGGTGAATTGAAGATACTAAAATTGCCCCTTGGTGTGAATGTATGTGTGAATGTCATTGTTCGTCTGTCTGCCCTGCGATGGACTGGTGACCTGTCCTGGGTGTTTCCCCTGCCTTCCGCCCAATGAGTGCTGGGATAGGCTCCAGGAACCCCCCGCGACCCTTGTGAGGATAAGCAGTTCGGAAAATGAATGAATGAATTTAGTAAAAACTGATATTTACCAGTTCACCTTTTTCACGTCGCCTCAGGCATTTCTGATATATGATGGTCATAATGCGTGTGTACAATGTGTATCACAGGATCAAAGACTGCTTGGATAAAGACTTGGCTCTTGCAAACACCACCGGCTTAAAATGATGAGACAGGAACATAATCTACATGACATACATAAATGGCATAAACATGCTTATAATATTTTAAAAATGGGCCTTGAGTAATACTAGTCTTTGTACGTGGAGTCACAGTGCGGCTGTCTGATTACAACCATTTCACAACCAATTAAACTGTCAATTAAACGTTGTATTCAACATTTTGGTTGGAAAGAGAGGGTCTGACTGGACCATTATTGGAAATGGAAATAATATCACCATCTGGCCGTCCGTTTCATAACCACGCTGCAGTTTCTGGCCAGAGATAGGACTTCACCATTTCAACATTGTTTGATGGGTACTTCAGAAAGTTACTCTTTATAAAAAGTAAATCGTACTTTTGCATCACCTACTTCAAAGCATACCATTGCAATATGACTTGTGCCTTGTCAATGTTGTTTAAAATACAGTGGAGGAGTGTCACTTTGCTTTTACAACAGTGAGCCAATCTGAAACATTAAGGTTTCACTGTTTTTTTTTTTTTTCTTTTTTTTTTTTTTTCTTTTTTAGGCCCCTGAGCCATTGCAGTGAACCCTAACAGAGTCAAGGTTCGCTAAACATATTACAAGAACAGTTCAAATGAAAATCATCTAATCATCTAGATCACAGATGTGTTTGCTGTAATTTCACATATACTCAGCAAAAAGAACAAAAAATAAGATTAAATAAATAAATCAAGCTTCACCACAGATGTAGAGTACACCCAACTGAGGTTTTCAGTTTTGGTATGAAACCATTACACCCCTAGAATCTACTGTGTGCCCCTGTCTCAGCAGGAGCTAAGGGTTAAGCCCTGTGATTGGGCCAAGAGAGAGGACAAAGAGATACATGACCACATGCCTGAGAGAAACAGCCAGAAAAGACTCGAGAGACTGTTGGACAAAACTGACAAAAAAATTCCTTTTTGCTTTATGTTGGTTTGGATTTTTGTGCAGCTGACAGACAAACCAGAAGGCTGTTCCTTGTGATCTAGTGTACAAAATTTGTTGGGTCATCACAGTATGCAAGCATTTATGTAATGTACTGACTGCGTGTGTGTGTGTGTGTGTGTGTGCGAGCGTGCGTGTGTACATGCTTTTGGTATGATCTACCCAGCCTCTTGCTTGACTGACATGTGAGTGTCCAGTGAGAAATCATATTTCCGTGTTGCTGAGTGCAGACAAGGTGATAAAATCGCTATTCCTGTCAGGTATGCACCAGTGAATTGTTCATCAGTTCACCACCTATTTTCCTATGAGGTTTCTTTTTTCATTTTCCCTCTTTACTCAAAGCTGGGTTTGAAAGAGGAGCTTTGGTGTAAGCAGAGAGGCCACTGGGGAGCAAATCCCAATGGACACTCAGAAAAAGAACAGCTTCAAAAGGGCCTGCAATACCAGGGTGAATTGTATAAGGGGGAAAAATGCAATGATTAAAAGTGAAATGTTTGTTTGAAGATAATGTTATTTTGGAAAACCTCTCTTAAGAGGATTTATAACTCGAAAAAGAGACAACAGGAGGAAGAAACAGAGTGAAAGTGGGAAAGAGACTTAGAACTACTTCCCACAGTTATGTAGACGTGTTCAAAATCAGTAACGTAGCATCTGAGTAGTTTTTCTATTCATCCAAACGTTTTTCACAATCTCCAGCTAAGCTCGCCACATATACCCCAGAAACTGGATGCATGATTGAAGTGAAACTATCCCTGTTCTCTAAAATTCAGTCTAAACGGAAAACTTGGGTTAAAGGAACCACAGATCAGTCTTTGAATGGATACAAGACATCTATTTAGCCTGTACGAGGATAACAGGTGTACATTAGTATTCAGTGAAGGAGCCGCGATGAGGCTGACTGCACGGGTCAAGTCAGCACCACATCTGGGCTGGGTCGCCTTTGCTTTAACCCAAAGCTCGTTATGTAAAATTGCATGGATGAGGAAAACTATAAGAAGCCGTACGTGGCGGGGAAGACGATCACACCACGGATGTTAACTTCCACCGGTTCCATCTGAAATGCCTCGACTTTAAATTAATGTGTACAGTGAGTCGGTGAAGAAACGTCAAGCTATTTTGGGTAATGATAAAGCAGGTTTGCTCAGTGATAAAAGGGTATTGCTTGCGCTGTGATAGACAGACAATAAAGGCGGTTGACACAACACAATAAGCTGGCTAATGTTGTGTATGTCAATTTGTCTTCTCTCTTCCAGAGCAGTCCACTCACTACCCCATTGCCATGAATACTTTTAACTGCATGACTTTGCATAAGCAACAGCTAATTGAATATTAATAGGACGTGATGGCATTTGATTATCTGTTTTTCATTTGGTGGAAAGATTATACAAATGAGGCTCATTTGCATATCACCATCCAGGAAATGAAATGGAGTGTGTCTGCCAGATTATTATTTTTCCTTCTGACACCACCGAGCGCAACTTCTTTTAATCTCATGAATTCAGGATTAGTTTCACATTTTGGTGTGATGCTCCAATTTGGTTTGTGCAAGGAGGTCATTTACGCTGGCGGAGCGCTTTTGTTTGCTCCAGTAGGTGAAGACAATAGACATAATAAAGTTTAAATCAGCTTTGTTATTTTTCCTTAAAGCTTGACTGAGTCCTGGTATTTTGTCGGAAGCGCCCATTGTCAGCGGGGCAGGTATGCAGGCAGATGGCAACGGCAGAGGGATGATGAAGAGTTTACTCCCATTCAGTCGGTATGAAGCAAATGGAAGAAATGAAAAGCCTATAATAGAAGTGGAGTGGTGAATTACTGTCCTGTCTGGCTCCCAGGCAACAGCTTTATCTTCACAGTAATTTACAGTAATCCAGTGTGGCTGTGAGGGCCTGCCGTAGGCCCCTTTAGCTGCTGAGCACAATGGCATGTGAGTATACTGTACAAAACATAAAAGAAAAAACCTGGAACATGGCCTAATCATCACTTTAAGTCACATATTATACATCTGGATAGCAACTATAATTTTAGGGGCACTGTGCATTCTTCTGCTGTGGCCAATGTTCATATGTCATAGATAATAGTCCTCCTGCAACATAAAAACAGCACAAAACCCAGGAAGGAAATATATTTAACTAAAGGAATGATTTAAGTTTTACCCTTCAAAACTCTGGTGGCGGGTTCTGATTTTACATTCTGCATAAAATGACCCTGAGAACTTTAAGTGCCGAATGATAAATCATATTTTGTTATGCTGAGTACAGTATTGATGTTTTCCCTTAGAGGCCCAAGGTGTATCTACTTGTCAGTGTGACTGTCCACACCTCGTATCTGCAAATCAATCCTAAGTGAGGCTCTGCTGAAGTAGGCCTTGATTTTTGATTGAATTTTGAGTATAAAAGTCTTTCTTTCAATTCTTATACCAATCAATTTTGCTGGGTCTGCCATTGATCTGATAAACATGAGCGGCAGTGGCAGCACAGAGTTCTGCCAAGTTGATATTGAATCAGTAGCGAGTGGAGAATATCCATAAGTATTGAGTGACTGCTGAAACAAGTCAGTAAATAATTCCGGGATGCATTCTGTATGACTGAAAAGATATGAGGACACCAGGCAGGCACACGCTTCTCTGAGGAAATCCCCACCAGCCACACTCGACGTGTTTGAGTGACTCTTAACAGTGTTTCATCTAATGCCACTGTACGGTCAGACATGTGACATATGAGACAAGCTAACACAAGGTCAAATAATCCAGGGTTTCTATAGCATTCAGCTGAGCATGGATGATGCAAAAATGTCCAGATATAGTGTTTTTTTTTTTTTTTTTTTCTGTGTATGTCACATGCAGGGAACAGCACAGGCTCAGCATTGCTAACACTGTCACTGAACTCACATTTTATTGAAGTTCTTAAGAAGACTCTCTCTCTCCCTCCCTCTCTCTCTCTCTCTCTCTCTCTCTCTCTCTCTCTCAGCAAGCATTCTCAGGATCTATTTCTTATTAAAATTCACCCCAGAAATCATGTTGGGGCCAGTGCTCCTGCAGCTCCAGACTCTATTAAATGCCTCTTTCAATTTTATATAATGTAGTTTTTATTTGACATTAAGGGCTTTACAAAAAGGCAGTGGAATTATTAGCTCAAAAAGTGCAGGAAAAAAAAAAAGAATCCACAAAAAAATGCTCGGATTCAAACTCTTCTCTTTCCTAAAAAGTTTTGCATTCTTCTAGTCCCCACCTCAGCCTTGTGCAACCTTGTCAGCCTTGTCTCTCAAACTGTTTGCAGTTTAGTTTTTATGACACCCACCCAAACATCTTCAACCCTCTAGTAGTTATGAAGATTTTTTACAAAAATTTAGCATTTGCACTTAAAAATGGGCCGCAAAAAGGCTGCATTGTGTAGTTTGATTTTATCATAATGAAAGCCTTGCTAAATTGAATTGATGAAATTAACTAATCAGGTCATTTTAATAATTATGTTTGATGAATAAACAATGATTCATGATAGCATCAGTGTGCAGTTGCAAATGAATACAACAGAAAACATCTATTTATTCGCTTCTATTAAAACTGGTCTGCAATGCGCATATAAAACATATCCTGAAACCAGTCTGAACAAGTTGAAAATTAACATCTGAATGAGTCTCGCACGGGTGCTAACACTGATGGTAAGTAACCCTGGACTCTCTGTGAACTCAGCCCCCAGCTGGGATGTAATTGAAACAAATCTTAGCAGCAGAGGTGCATTGTAGATTTTTAACAGGTGTACATTCTTCATGTGGTGTCCCAACACCAAGCATTCACAGTGCAAAGGAAACAATAAGGTGTTGTGCAGCATGTTGTCCTGTGTTATCTTCTTGGCAAAGCCTGGGGATAGCTTAAAGCTTTTCTTCATCTTGTCTCAGTATTGTGTGTTAGTAGGGGCTCTCATCTGGGGTGGGGCAGCAACCAAAACGGTGCAAACTAACCGGCTCTGAAAAAGCTCCTTTGTTGATATGTTATTGAGCAGAAGAAGACACTTTGGACCCCAGTTTGATACAATTTGCAACTCAAAAAGGAAGGAAGGTCCAAATCTTGGTCTTCATTAGAGGCTGTGTCTACATTGTTGGTCTCTCAGATTTTGTGTAACAAGCGCAAACTCTTGAAATGCAAATATGTGCCCACTGCAAGAATCGTGTGAGAAAAAAAAACATTTTCCCACCACCGAAGGATTATGTGAATAAGATATAACCAGGAACAGGAAGTGCTTTCATGCTGAAAAAATGTGGTGGTCATGGGGGCAGAGACACTTAGCTTCAACTCCAACCACAGTTCAGCTCCCAAGTGGTGCCATCGACTCTTCCAAGGTGAGTGTGGTTTTCATTTTTGAGTTATGGTTTCCTGCTTATTCATGAGCAAAACCTGATCCTAACCCTAATCAAATTGCAGCCCTAGTTACCAAACTTTATCCAGTTTTTTTTTTTTTTTTTTTTTAATACAAAAACACAAACCTAACCTTAACCTAACGTTAAACTTTGACTAGTTTCCTAATTTTAACCCTGACCTCTGAACCCTGAATATTGTTTCATTTCATGAAATGACATGTCCGGTTCTGTTGTTTTCTCAATTTTAATTGTTGTTAAGGAACATAATTTGTTTCTGCAACATATAATCTGCATTTGTGAGTTTGTGCCCGTTTCACAGTAATTTCTGAGGCTGGGTTGGCTGTCTGATAGCTTCAGGTAGCTGTCGAGTTACTAAGTTATACCTTCAGGATAAGAGGTTAAAATGCTCTGGTAATTTCTGTCTTGAGGCCAGGAGAATGCAGACACACCGCGTTTCACCACAGCCTTGTGAACAGCTCCACTCTCCTCTGCTGTAGCTGCTTAAAAGCTTTATAAAGCCCACTGGTGGTTTTGATTGTTTTCCTCTTTTCACAAGACATTTTATGTATTGGGTAAATGGACTTAGATTTAACACAGAATTCTTGTTGTTAAAGGGAATGAATACAAACTTTTACGTAATATTAAAATGTAAGAACTCATGAATTGAGACGTTCTCTCACTATCACACTGATGAACGCCAACCCTGATATAATTCACCTAGCACAGAACGACTGCAGTTGAGAGAGGTCCTGCAAGCAACAGGTATCTATCAATATCCTGACCTCAGGTGCCATGATGGCTTTCTGCCCCTGGCTTGGCAGCGCACCAGCCACAGGTACATGGACTCAGATACCCTAACCGGTTCAAAGATTACTCGAAACCTGCTGGGAAACTGGCAGCCGGCCACCAGCAGTCATCCAACAGCTTACCAACCATAAAACACTGGTTTGCAGAAGTTTAGCAGTAAACAGCCTACAGGATAAAACATTTCCTCAGAAAGCGAGCACATATTTTCTGACCTCTGATGTTATCGTTGCTCTTTCAGAAACACTTAAAATGACTTACTAAACCAGTAATACTGTATGATTTGTTAACAAAGACACAAAATTGAGAATATGTGCAATGTTTCAGCAAAATCTAAATAAATAAATAAATAAATAAATATGAGTACATTGTTAAAAGAATTGTAAGACAAACTACAATTGGGCTGTGAAACAAACGGGCTTTGCATGCAGACAACAAAAACAAAAGTAGTGCCAACATATTTCAAGCATTTTGCTCTTCCTCAGGCAGCATCAGATGAACCGTGTTGCTCCTGCTTTTGTATTTTACTACCAGCATGCACAATTTAGACAAATATTCTGTTTTTGGTTCACTATGCAGCCAGATCCCTCCAATTTGAACTTTTTTTTTTTTTTTTTTTTTCAGTTTCCATTTTTTTTTAAGTTGGTTCCACAATCTCTCTACTTTGTAAATGTAGCTTATTTAAAACACTTTGTCTCTGGTGGTGCCGAATGAATATTTTAACACTTCTTTATCATTGAAAATGACATCACTGAAGGTAGTTAGACTGGATAATGAAGAGAAGTGATTTGTAAATGTAGCTTTAATGCCAGTGATTGGCAGGACTGTGTTTTCAAGTTAGAGTAGAAAACATGATAGGTTTTATTCATTCCCAACTTAATTACTGTCACCTGCACGTCCCATTATATTGCTGTGTTGCTTTTAGACACCCTTGTCTTGCTCCTTTCATCTGTCCATGCTGTTGGGAGAGTACCTCCATGTCACATCAACATGCTAATGGACACCCTCTGAAGCCACAGAATTTAGTCAACTTAGACATTTGTAAAAAAAAAAATAATATACATATTTTAATATTTATCATTATTTCCCTTGCTTTTTTCCAATCTGACAAAGGACTTAAGCTTAATATTCTCTTCTTGGAATAAATCTGTTGATAGGGAGAGAGCAATCTGGCTTGCAAGACTGAAAATTGGGGGGGGGGGTTATATTGAGTGATCCAAAAGAGCATGTCTACTTATCATAGCTTGATAGTTTAATGGAAAAATTACAGATTACTCACCCTGAGTGGCACAGTTAATGTGTCACAGTGGTAAACAGTGGTTTGTGGGTTTGATTCCAGCAGAGCACATTCCAGGTTTTCTTGGCTGTCAAACTGACAATAGATGCAGCAACTTTGACTGTAATGCAAGGGCGCGGGAAGGGTGGTGCTGAGGGTGCTGCAGCACCCCCTGCTGAGGAGGGGTGGAATAAATGTCAAATTAATTTTACCACATTTCAAAGTCATTTTCTTTTGAAAATGACTTGATTGTGGCAGTCACTTAAGGTGTGGACAGGGGGAGAAAGTAAAACGTGTATTAATCTACTGCACCTAATGCAAGGAAAACGAAAAACATGTAAAACGCGTGCAGAGGGGCAATCACACCGAGACACATCAGGCGGCACCATCAGTCGGTATCAGGCGAGCCGGCCGCGGCACCGGCCAGCATGAGGCAGCTCACCTGTCAGATCCGGCAGACCTGACCGGGTGGGCGCGGTGCCGGATGATGCCGCGGCGGGCTCGCCTGATGCCGACTGATGGTGCCGCGGCATGTGCGGGTCAATACGGTAGTCTAGAAAACTAGTGATTTTTTTTTCTCGTGCGCCCCCAAGTAGATTGCGCCCTGGGCAGTTGCACTGCCCATAGCAGAAACCGTCCCTGCTGCCGAGTCTGCCAGCACAGCGGGATACTGCTGCAACTCTCTCTCACTTGTTTGCGCTGCGCTCGCACAGCTGGTTGTCTGTCTGTCACTGAAAGTTTAGCCTCCAAATCAGTGGTGTAGTCTACGTGATACACAGGTATACGGCGTATACCCACTAGAAAAGGTCCCGCATTTCCGTATAACCACTTAAAAATGCGCAAAGATACGTATGAGTATGTTTTTTTGACATAACGTTCACTTTCTCCTTCATAAAGTCGCCTTCTCTGTGTTACGAAGCGCCTCTTTTTGACCATATTTCGGGGGACACTACAGCTGGAGCTAACGTTAACGTTTCAGAAAGGGAGCCTGTGTGTGTGTGCGCGCGCAGGTGCACCCCCCTCCCCACCCACCCACCCCATACGCAGCACCCCCTGGCAAAAAGTAGTTCCCGCGCGCATGCTGTAATGTGAAGTGTGTCAACAAAAGCTATTCATTTAGCCTAATTATTTCCATCTTAGTTTCCATCTGCTGTGTACTTCCCTCAGCTGGCCTCAGAGTAACAGAGGATTGACTAGAGGCATCAAATAGTTAAATGTTTTCTGGTGAAGGTCTATTTCCTTGCCATTTTTGATATTTTTTTTTAACCTGTGTAAATAAATTACAATTGTTTTCACCCTAAAATGTCAATGTTCCAAATCATTTGTATCAGTGATGGGGTGTCGTTATCTTTTAGATTTTACTCACATTTCAGCTGCCCATCCTCTGAACATTTTACAGCTTTTTAGTGGTGATTAGGCACCAAGAATTATTAGAATATATACCCACAAGATAGAATGAAAATGTCGGGAATGCTGCAACTCATTAACAGTATTCTTCAGGGGGAACAAGCTTTGATTAGATTGTTCATTCCTTCAAGGCAAATACAGCTGAACAAAGGGGTTTCTAGTATGTCTAAGACACTGTGGATTTCACAGTCTCATATTTCCCACATTAAAACACATGCATACTGCAGAATTATCTCAGCACCAACAACATAACTATAAATTTTACTCTATTGCAATGCATATAATGATTGCATTGATCAATTAATACTATTAATAGTAAGAATTCATAAAATGATCTTTGAATAATTTATATTCTCTGTTTGGAAATGCACTGATGCCTCATCTTTTAATGATGGAGAACCTCGGTGAGATGACCATGTCAGACTTGTGAATGGCATTGGGGAAAACATGGCTAATACAGATCTGCCATCCAATGATTTGGCAAATTATTGTAAAGATAAATGCATTCAAATGATGAATAATTGATCAGGTTGGGGTTGCAATCAAAATTCAGTGTGGCTGGACAAAATAATCTTAGAATCTGTTTACATACTTTAGAAAATAACAGAGAGGCACAGATGACCAAACACTGAGCCAGAGGCAGGTGTTCAGATGATGTAAATTGTCAAATTATATTCATCATAATAAATGTAATTTCCTAATTAAGAGCTTGATGGATGCATTGCTAGTTAAGATTATTAACTCTAGGGTTGTTGGGTAAAATAGATTCCAACACTAGCCTGTGCAATTATCTTTACATTCATGGTTAATTGATGTCATGTAGAGGGAAAATAAATACCATGGATGCATGGCACCACAGCCTGATTGGATAACAAACCCCTTTCCTCTCAATGGGCACAGTGAAGCCTTTATGTGACCCATTTAAAACCTGCGTGAGATCCACTATTGAATCAGCCTCATTGTCATTCATCAGTACGTCTGCATGTCTGCCTGCCCATTTTCCTCAGCCCTTTCTTCTTAGAAAAGGTAATTCCATTTGGAAAGCATATATTGTTGAAGAAAATCCTTATCCACCACCCAGCAAGCAATGAGCAAGATGGTGATGAATACCTGAGCCATGAATACTAAATGATAGGTAATTAGAAATACCTGAGGAATATTACCTTTGGCCAGCACACCTGAGGAGCGATCCAGTCCACTCTCCATTAGACTGCAGGAAGGGAGGGAGAGACAGACAGAGAGCTTGAATCAGGGAGCAATTATCAAACCATGAGATGATGAGCGTGAGTGATGGCTGCTCTCTCTTTCAGTCATTTGGGCTGACGTTTGATTAAATCTGACCTAGATATCTTGGACAAAGGACATGGCTGTTCACACACACTTCAGCAGAGACTCAGAAGACTTTTTCACTTTTACACTAAGATCAAATGCAATCCAATAATACACCGAAATCCAAGCTGAAGACTGCTGCTATTTCTGTCCTGTCAGTATACTAATCATTACACTGTGACAGCATGGGATTCAAACTAATTTAAATTTTTTACTTCGCAATTTCCAAATACTACGTTCACACCAGATTACTGCTCAGCAGCAGATGCATGCCTAGTATCACACAGCTGTTGTTTTCTCTGATTGGTCAATTTTATCATCACAGCGTGCCCTACATCATTGTGGGTAATTTTTTACCTTGCTCATTTTGCTTATTTTTGCCGGCCTTCATAATTTGTCAAGGTCTACTCATCAACCCCAGAAAATTATACAAAATCTGGCATTTTCAGCATTTTTGACATCACGTTGGACAAAGATTTGCATGCTAAGCTGTTTCTGTTTTGAGTATAACGAGACATCTGGTAATTTGCAGGTACTGCACACATTTTAAATCGGATGTGTGTATTAACATAGGGAGCTAAAGTCAGACAAGCCTTTATATTGCTACCAAGATTTTCTATGTCTCTGAGGCAGCCCTGTCTGAGAAGTCCAGGTAACAAATCACATGCAGACCCTCGGGAATACGCCCATTGACTTTTTGAGGTGTCTCACAGATATAACCTTGACATTAATGGGAGGTTTTCACATTCCCAATTCTTGTGGGGCTCACCATAATCTGTTATAGAGGTGCCTGAGCCACCCCTGGGCCCTCCTGAAGTTTGAACCCTAGAAATAACCTTGTCTGGATGGGTTAGAGGGATGTGAAGCGGTCCATCCTTCTCACTATCCTCCTGATGTTTACCAAACCCTCTCCACCCTTCACAGAGCCCATATTTGCCATCCCTCCAGAGAGCAAAACACCAATTACTCCATGTGTATCTTGATTGAATAATAGGACTTTTAATTGTCTTGTCTTTCACAATTACGTCAAAGCCGTAACCTTTAATTAAGTGTCTGCCAATTATTTTTTTCCCCTTTTTTGTTTGAGTGGATGAAAGTAATTACTGTCACCTTGCAAAGTATGAGAAGTAATTAATCCTTTTTGATTTTACCAAATCCCATTTTTTTTGGTCATTAGTTGGCCTATTAATCCTCAAAAGATTATGAAGCAGTTTAATTACAGAAAATGAAACTACTATTTTTTGTTTATGCAGCTCCAGCAACATAGTATCTCTGTTTGTCATAATATATATATATATATATATATATATATATATATGCAGAGTACTCTAATAGTCCTCTGCTGCTGTGTTAAAATGTACCAGGCAAGATTTGTGTAGATAAGATTTTATGTAAAATACATCCGTCTTGTCAGTCTGAGTCATGAAATAGCACTGCACCAGAGAACAGCATCCCATTCCCTCTTATTAAGATGCCATAGAATCACTCTATGTGATCAAATTAAATTCTGTATCAGGTACACTCCTTACCTTGCCCACAGGAAGTGACGCATTATAGGATTTCTGGGTATTGTACATTTTGTATACAGATGACTGCCGCAGCCACTACACAAACAGACACATTATTAAATTTGCGGACGATTCTGTAGTTGTCAGCCTTCTTGAAGATGCAGAGGATAGCCATGGCCCTATTTTAAATGATTTTATTTATTGGTGTAAAGATGCTTTCCTTCAGCTTAATGTTGGCAAAATGAAGGACATGTGTATTGATTTTGCCCCATATTTTGACATGATTTTGACATAATGCCCCAACAGCCCCCCTGAACAGTGTTATAAATGGTCAAGTGGTGGATGTGGTGAGCAGTTACAAGTATCTGGGCACTATGTTTGATAGCAAATTGAAATTTGATTTAAATACAGAAGCCCTATGCAAGAAAGGCCAGCAGCGTCTCTTTTGTTTACGAAAACTTGCTGCATTTCAAGTTGACAAGACCTTGATGACTTTGTTCTATAGATCATTCATAGAATCCATTATTTCCTTCTCCATTGTCTGTTGGTATGGCAACCTTGGAGCTAAATACAAAAATGCCCTACAGGGAATTGTGAAGGTTGCTAGCAAGATTGTGGGGACTAAGTTTGTTGACTTGAACTGTTTATTTAAAAGGCAAGTAATAAGGAAAGCTAGGAGTATCTGTGCTGACGGCAGTCATCCTCTTAGCTCTGAGTATGTCTGGCTACCATCCGGTGTGTGTTTATGTGCCCCTCAGGTGAAAAAGAACAGGTACAGACATTCGTTCATCCCCACCTCCATCAGGGAACTGAACCTGGTGGAACGATGACGTTAGTGGTGATTGTAATGATGATGATTATGATTTTGATGACGTTGTTGACGATAACGATGAGTTTGATAATGACGATAATGAATATGTTGTTTTGTTGTTGTCGGAGATATATGTGGTTGACACTTTTACCTGAGATGGCGTCTTGTTGCACCACTGTTTTTATATATTCAGTGAGACTGTGATCTGTTGAATGTATGTGTGTGAAACGTGTTGTCCTTCATGTCTTTTTTATACCTGTCTGCAACCAAATTGCCCAAGTTGGGACAAATAAATTATACTTGACTTGACTTGACTTGACTAGTGTTCAGCTGTGCAGAAACAGTAAAAATTAAATAACCAAAAAAAAAAAAAAAAAAAAATGCAAACACTAGTATGTAATACAATGCACTGTATTTGGGTATTACTGTAACAGTTCAGATTTTTACCTGTTGCTGCCAATCAGAGTCACCAACTTGCAAACCAACCTCATGCAGTTTCATATCCACCTAAATATGTCTCACCTATGTTGGAATTCCTCCTCTCTCTCTCTCTCTGTTGTTGCTCTCTCTCTCTCTCATCGGTCATTAAGGTCACTGTCCACTGCACAGTAGCTAATGTAATAGAAATGGCACAAAAAGCAATACTCAAAAGCAGTGTATTGCAGTCGAGGGTGATGTGTTTGGGCACCCGGACTGTGTGCTGGACAGGCTGTAGAATGTGTCCTCTTTCAAAACCATTTATCAGACAAGGCCAGGTGGGTTGTGGACCCGGAATGTGGGCCATTGTTGCAGGCCATAGAAAACCCTAGTTGTCTAGGGGATCCCACCCTTGGCCCAGTAGCACTGTGTGGTTGCTATGCGGAGGCTCCAGGCCAGACCCAAACATGCACATTGTGCAGGTCTGAAAGGACACTATAATCCATCCCCATACGTGCCAGCAACCCCCTCTAACCTCTATTCATGTCTCACCATGCGGTGTGTGTGCATCCCTCCAGAGTCCCTTTAAGACAGCACGTTGCCATGCTGCTCCACAGAAGTTAAAACATGACAGAGGACTGACGACGTCTGCCTCTGATCGAAACATGTGGATCCCAACATGCAATGGGGTTGTTATCTCACTCAGGGAGCATACAGACCTCTCTAAATCAGTCTCTCCTCACTCTTCCTCTCTCTCTCTCTCTCTCTTTCTCTCTCTGTCTCTGGTATAGAGGACGCTGCATTTTATCATTTCACATGTGTGCCGCTTGCAAAATAGCATACAAGCAGTGAGGATCAGAGTCGCCTATATGACTGCAGTCTTGGCCTAAATAAATACAGTCATTGAGATTGAGATTCAGGTCCTGCCACCTGACCAACAGTTGGATATTCTCCCATAAAAAAGGAAGCAGCATTTGTGCCCCCTCTCATACATACACACACACACACACACACACACCCCTGCCATTTTTAAAAAAAATTATTTTATTATTATTATTATTTTTATTTATTTTTAATTTTTTTCTGTTCGCTCCCCTCCCTGTCACTTCTGCCGCCTGCCTTTCTCTGTGATGAATCTCAATTATGCCAAGGTCACCTTTCATTCCAGTGATCTCTCTGGCGCTTTATTGGAACTGGCAGTACTTCCACACTATCATGGCCATGCTTATTGACAGCCACAATCCCCTCCAAAACAAAACCAGCAAAAAAAATGTGTAAAAGTTACGTTGCCTCTAATTTTGGCTGACAGAATTGGCACATCCACTTCATAGTCTGCCTAATGGTCTATAATCATACTGTCTTTGTGTTCTCCAGAGCGTGGGCGGAGGTGGGGGTGGTGGTGGGGGGGTGCTCATAAACCTTGCTTTGACATAAACACAGTACTAAATACTCCTAATGAATATGCCTCTCAAAACACCTCTGAATCACCTTTATGTGAAAACTAAACAAATGCAAATTTTGCAAAATTTATATCCACGCTTTATTTTCCGTCAAACAGCATCTCGGATTTATAAGAAGGGACATACTGTATGGATTGCATTGTGCCCATCATTGTTTCATGGGCCTGTTTTTTCTTTCTTTCTTTTTTTTTAATCAGCAAGCTGTTATCAAAAATTACAAACCAATCCCCACATGATCCTGTTTGATGGGGATTTATTGTTTCTTGCTGTAGGCATGATTATGATGGCACTTGCGAGGTGACGTGCGCCCGTCTTGAAACGGGGAAATGAATGGCATGGAGAGGGATGAGGCTAATTTGTTTGTGTGTAAACACAATTGGGGATGTGTGTGGGGGAGAGACGGCAAGCGATGACATGTACCATTCACATTTGATGAGGATACCAGCACATGTAATTGTTGTTTCAATACAACATCTGTTGCCAAGGAAAGCACAGTGGGTTGAGGGGTGGGGGTGGGGGGTGGGGGGTGTTGTAGGAAGATAGTTTGGCTCACAATTGACAGTGACATGTCGATAAGCGTGAGTGCGTATCGTGTTAGCTGAACCAATAGGCCTTTGATTGCTCTCTGATGTAACTCGTTAAACAAGCGTCGGACCGTTTACCTCTATGATGTATCTTATTTGTACGTTCGCTACCACCCACACATCCTTGTGAAGCTGTCTTTCTTCAAAGCAGCATAATGAAGCTATATTTAGGCTGTGTACTCTCATTCCCCGCACTGCTTGACCACTCTTGGCATATTTGTACCTCGTAAAATGTGACTCACTTTGTATCAACAGTTTTGTTTTAAGTAAACAAGACAACTGCGCTGTTCTTAATTTGATGGAAGTTTGCTGAAAAATAAAACTTGCTTTGTCTCACATTAGCAGACTATATCAGTCTTCAGCTGCTAAAAATGGAAAGAGACAAGCTCGAGATAATGCCAAGAGTTTTCTGGACACTGATGCCATCCCTGGTCATGTCAGTTTTAATATCTCCCTCCCACTGTGTCATCAGCCAAAGACAGGTCTTAAAGTCACACGGCACTAACAGAGGCTGTAGACTCGAAGCCAAATGTTTTAATATATTGGCCAATATATTAGCCCAGAGTTGAAATTCAAATTGGTCATTGGCTGGGAGAGTTTTAAGGTCCCCATATTTCCTTTCCTTTTAAAAAGAATGGTGAGAACCATTCTACACTAATTTCATTATTCAACCTGTTGTATAATGACCAATAAACTTCCTTGTATCCTTGTATCCTTGTATGTGTAGAACCATGTAGACTCAAACATCAAATTCTGTGTATATTCCATGTTTTTTTGCCAGCTGAGTCTAAAGGTTGTCTTATGGTTGTAGGACATGTGCCATCAGACTTCTAATGAAAAGTGTTGGATGACGCTGAAGTTGTGTTATTGTGTTATGTTTAAACGACGCATCAGTAGACTTAGGTAGCGCAAGCTGTCATCTCCATGGTAACCAGCAGTGATGGGAGTAACGGTGTTATAAATAAACAGCGTTACTAACGGTGTTACTTTTATCAGTAACGAGTAATCAAAGAAATTACTGTTTTCCCCATTACAATGCCGTTACCGTGCTGATTAGAAAGACCGATGCACATGAACTGCACTAGTCAGACTAGTGCGGACTAGAAAGACCGATGCGCATGAACTGATGAAGCCCCTTGGATAAGAGGCGAAACGTCTTCCTAAGACAAATACAAGTCCAGTTGCCTACGATTCAATTTGCCCAAAGAGGAGCTTTATCAGTCTTTTGAATGCTGTGCTTTTATATACAGGATTAAAATATAAAGAACACATAAAAACTTTGCACACTTGCACCAGTTCCAAAAGAAATGCCCTTTGCTACAGGTCTTAAGTTGGAAGGCAAAACGCAGTGAAGGTCTCAAAAACCAGCAGCCGCTTATTGTCAAACAACTGATTTCAGGTTTCATTATACAATGCAAACCCTCGCAGGGAAAACAGAATGAATGGACTCACCTTCAAACATGCCACTGACTCTCTCTAAATGCCAAATATGCCCAAACCTCTCATGTCTGGATGAATGACAAGCTCTAGGCAGAGTGAGTTTGCTTCTCCTCTCTTTCCCCATAAAAAAAGATACCCCATGAGAGACAGAGTCTGCCAGACTGATCACAGAAAGTCTGCTTTTTCTAGAGAGAAACTGGGCTCTAAGAAGTTTGTGACAAAGTCCTCATGGTGTTTTATGATGTGGGTTCAGCCTGACACTGTGCAAAGAGCTGTGCACTTCCCTGAGGATTACCTACCCTGAAGAGTGGGATTTGGTGCCATATGCCAGATCCCCCTGCTGTATATCTGACCAGCTAAGCCAAGCCTGTCTCCTAGAAATTATGTTGCCATACAACCAACCTGCATTCTTAATTACATTTAGGGGGAAACTGATTTTTGTCGGTTATTACGTATATTTCTGACATATTACAAATATGTCTCTAATAAAGAAATCTTATACATCATGTCAGGCAGCAATTTAGCGAGTTTTGTTACTTTTAGCGACCAAAACGACTTGGTTAAGGTTAGGTTTAGGCATTGAAACCACTTAACTACAATCACATATGTAATGTTTGCAACAAACGACCTCCACTGACATTTGGCAATGGACTGAAAGTCAGGACTCCTGGGTGAAACTAACAGTTTTCATTATTTCTAGGAGTAGTGTAAATTTAAAGACAGCTGGTGATATCTATATTTCTATTAGGTTTGTGACCCTGGCACAATTACTCAGCTAACAATGGGTAGCAACAAAAAAAAAAAAAAAAAAAAAAAAAAATATCTTGCAAGTCCTACAGCATTAAAGGATTAGTTTGGATTTTTTGAAGTGGGGTTGTATGAGGTAGAGTGTTTTCACCTTGCAGTCAAACAGCCCTTTATTTGGCACTACATTTCCTCAATTATAGAACTTCTTTATTCCTACGCATAAGCGCCGCTGTGCCACACACTGTATTACGCCATTGTTGGGGTTAGAGAAGCACTGTCAGATGGAGAGGTAAAGCGATGAAAACATTGCAAAGGTAGCATACACTTAAATTGAAATAAAATTTTTTAGGTGGATAAAATTGTCTTTGCTTCCACCCCCTTAATCAGCAGTACATACTCCTGTGGCTGTACTGTACGTAATTCACTATGGATAAGTACCTCATACAACCCCACTCCAAAAAATCCACACTTACGCTTTAAAATTTTGTTTTTCTTCCATCAAGTGAAAATGTCTGGGATCATCACACGTCTTTCTGATGCAAATTTTGAATCAAGTGTCATTATCTCGATATTAGAGGGCTGTTCTCCCTTAGTCTGCTTAGTTTCAACATCATTTACACGTATCAGAAAAAAAAAAGTTTTGAAACAAGTGAAACTGCATTGGGGAACATTTGTAACCTTCTTTGAAGAAACATTTTAATACTGAACATGAGACTAAATACGTTAAGCTGGAGATTTTATTGCGATGTAGTATTTGACACGACTAGGCCATTTCCTGCTAAATCATTTTGTCATTCATAATTTTAAATCACGCCATCTTGACAGACGAACAGCAGGCAATCGCTATCAAATGCCAGGTGATCACAATCAATGGACAGCAGTGCATGTGGCAGAATGCCATACGTCCATGTTGGTGGTCGACACATGCAACATCATGAGAACATAACCATAAAGCACTGCACAACTCGCTGGCAGCCAATTTGATCATCTTTCATTCACTCCTCCCTCTCATCTCATTGAGCTTTTGGGGGGAAAACGCACTGTTTAAGACGCCATATGTCGACAAAGTTTATACAAGGTACTCCGCAGAGTTTGGGATTCACATTAGGCGGGGGGGGGCATACATTTACACGCTTGAGTGGTGTAATCTTCATGAAATACCGGTAAATAGGGAGAGGAAGCCTAGTGGAGCCGTAGATTAATGCTGCTATCAAATGGCCTGGGACAAAGAAGGGGATGGCTAATGAGCTGGAAAAGGCAGGGCTGTTCGCTGCGTTAAATGATACCGCACCAGTATCTCCCTACTGGCCGCTACGCTGCCATGTTCACACATTCTGCTGTCGCTAACAGCAATGTAGGACAAATATTGGTAAGCAAAAACCGCGACTTGGCCATTTGATGCGTTATATGTGATATTTTGGAGATAAGCACATTTTTGCAGCACAAACACCAGTCTCTCACTCTGTCTCGTATTTGTCTCACTGCCATATGCATGATATTCCTCCCTGGTTGGTTTGTGAGAGGTTATTTTCTGGCAACTGCTTTTCCTTCCCCCCAAAAATTGCTCTCACATTCTGTCTGTTCTCTCCATCTCCATCCATTTATCTCTCTCTCCTTCTCCATAACCCATAAGTCCATTTCATTCGATTCGCTCCTATCGCTCTGTCCCTTTTTGCCTGCTATAATACCCAAAAAACAAACAAAACAAAAAAAAAAAACATGGTTCTGTCCCTTGTCTGCCTCATTCCCATAGTATCATCTTAGGCATGTTTGTAACCTCCCATGACTGTCGCCTAGGTGACAGGAGGAGCAAGATGAACTCTTGGGCTTTAGATAAATTTCCTGGTCTGCCCTGCGGAGCTGTATCAATTTTTGATGTTCCACTGCCTCACAGACACTTTTGCAGGCATTGTTTCATGTTTTATTTAGGCCTGTGTTAGAGCCAGGTTAAAGTTTCAGCAGACTGCCACCCTCAAAGAGTCTGGCGGCACCATAGGAAATATCACTTTGAGGGCAATAGTGGCCTCTAATCAAGGGTCACATAGAGAAAAAAAAAAGAGAGAGTCAGAAGGCTATATGCGGTAAACTCTGCGGCTCACCTGCTTTCCAGTTTGCTGCAAAAATCTCCATCTTGACATGAGCTTTAGTCGCATATTCAGTGTTAAATTCTTATTTTTCATCAAAGAAATCAAACACTCTACAGCCAGCAGGATAAGATAACCCCGCAAGCTTCAAGTACAGTTTCACGAGTTTCAGGAATTTTTCTGGGAACATTATAAATTTGCTGAAACAAGGCAGAGTAAATATAACAGTCCACTGGTGACAAGAAAATTCTAAAATCAAGTTGATAAGCATTGGAAATAAGTGGGATTATCATCTCACTGGCAGTTTTTTTTTTTTTTTTACTATATTTGAACAAAAACAAGGTTTTAATGTGGAATATGAGAGTAAATGACTCGTTAAGATGGATGTTTTTTTTCTGTAACTAAGACAATTGTCCTCAAACAGGAAAAGAAAGGCAGTAGACAAAAAAAGGCTGATGAAAAAATATAAAATTTCTCTCCATGCTGAATGTGGGCGAGACACACCAGTGTGTTCTTACCGCTTCAGGCTTCGACATATTTATCTTACTTGAGCCAAGTGACACTTGTCGCCGCCGCCATTTCATTTTACACTGAAAAAAGGACAGAATAATTCTGAATTAATCAAAAGTGGTGAGGATGGAGAAGGGCTGGGGGAAAGCGTGTGTGTTGTGTACGTGTGTGGGGGGTCGCACAGTATATCCCCCAGTGGCGCTGTGAATCAGAAGGGAAGGGTAAATAAATAAATGTGTTATGTATGACCAGGCGCTTAGACAGGGCTCAGGGGCGACTAGCGGGTCCAGCCGTGATGCACTCAGACAAGTGAATAAATCAGCACACAATTAGGCCTTGTGATTTCATTTATGGTACCTAGGAGCACTCCAGTGGCAGATTCTGGCAGATGTCATTTCTAGCCAATTGATTTTGCTGCTGTCCCGAGGCCCAAGCAGTCATGGCCCCTCTACCCAGATTACAAATGGATAGCAAACACGAGCCAAATGGCTGTCCAGGCAATTTCTGCATGATAGGAGGAGAATAATGTAAGAGACTGCGCTGGCACTGAAGGAACAAACACAGACGACCAACACACACCCAAGCGCGGCGATGCTGGCTAACACACACGCTGCAGACACATGCATGTGTGAGAGTGCAGACAACTATAATTGCCAAGAAGTCGTATGCACTCAAATATGGATAAAAATTAAGAACACAAATACAGCATGTATGCGCATGAAAACACATACGTACGTACATGTACTCAGGTATGTGCTGATGGGATAGTTACCTTTGCACTGCTGACTGCACTCTGAAACTTTTTTACAGTGTTTCCTGAATTATTTGTATGTGGAAAATTTCCCATCCAAAAAATGCAAGTAAATAAAGACATTTTTAGGTCAAACAAGCATTAGTCATGAACACTTTGAAATCAATGGAAATTTTCTGTTTTTCATTTATTCAGAAATTCATGTTTGCACAAGCCAAGGTCATTATAGCCACAAAATACATGATGAAATATGATGAAATACTGAAGTGACATCCAATCTAGGTGCATAACATTTTGTATATATTGCAGAGGTAAACTACATATTGTACACCCTCCATTCTAAATACAGTCTTTTAAGTGTCCTCTAGCCATTCCAGTAAAATTGTTTTTTACGCTACTGTGAATCTATAAATGTCTTAGGCATATAGATGTATTCACTTATGTTCACATGAGGAATTGCTGCAACACAATCACGACACGATGAACATTTGTCATCTCAATCATCTGGAGAGAGTGCCTGACTGCTTGCAATGCAAATTCACTTGGTTGCCTCACAGCTGAAATGAATGGAGACCAAGCCTCTTGTCTTGGAGCTCTTTACCAATCTGAGGATAGCTTCCACTCCACACACACTTACTTTTGTTTTCTGTTTTCTGTTCTTAAGTTTCAAGTCCTCATGTCAGAGTCCATTTTATATCTGGCAACAGGATTTCATTTGGGCAAACAGGGAGTATCTCCGGTGTCTCAGCCGGTGTGGATGGGATCCTCTTCTGTGTTTTGATTTGCCCAGTGGTCCTTGAGGGGCTTTCAGGAGGGCCTCAGTAAACTGAACAGAATTAAGAACAGGTTTGGCATTTTCCAACCTGCTGACTTAAAATGTTGATACCCAGCATTTATAACTGCACATAACTCAACCTCACACCTAGCTTTAGTGAGGAGAAACGCACCGCTCAGCTGCAGCCTCTCCTCCACACCTTTTTGTTGCCAAGTCAGCTAATGCTGCGTTCACCTGAACTCAGACCTCAGAATTCCTCTATGCAGACTTCCAGCCTGCAACAATATGGCCTTCATGGTGTCAATTTGGAATAAATTACTACTCACAAGAAGGAGAAACCCTGTATTTTACCTTGATAAGGCATACCAAAGAAAAAAGTATCCATTTGCCTTGAGAAAATATTTTAACATTATGTTTTAATCTCACCATCTGGAATCCATTTGTTATTGTTCAAATGTGACTGTAAAACAAACCAAAATACCTTTTTCATATCAGGATGAATAGGTCAAAATCATGTTCACTGGGGATCCAGAGCTTAAAGAAATTCACCTTCAGGGTCTGGAATTATTCAAGGTAGGTACAGTAGATCTGTGCAGGTTTGTTAAACAATTGCAATGCCAAAAAATAAGAAGTGCATAAGTAGCAAAGGGACTCAAAAAATCTACTTTTCTCCCCAGGTTTTTCCCTGGCAACAGGCAGTCGTGGCTCTGTTTCAACAGGTAAATGAAAGTCCCATGAGATGTTGTGCTTGGTCCTGAGGGATGCAGCTCCCAACCTCCTCCCCCCTCCTTTTAATTAGACCAGGATCTACTGGCTTTATTAACACATGAAAGATATGCAAGACATGGCTTTCCTGCTCCCTGTGTGAGAGGGCGCTTTATTAGAAACTCACCTATACCCAAAACACACTACTTGCCTTTTCAGTCTGTCTGTGTCTCTCTCACACTCATACACCTAATATACAGTTCACCAAAACTGAAATAAGCATGTTATATGAGCATATCTGGCATTACATAGTATTTTGTTTTGTTGTATTGTCAGCGGTTGAGGGGCTCCGGGATATTGAGAGCAAGGGTGGATATTCTAATTCCTATGGAAAATTTGCCACATTTTCACCATCAGCCATCTGCTTCTGCATACTACCCATGAAACCTGAGTCTCCACAGATAGGCCTATCGGTGTCTGACTCATCACCAAAATCACTGAACTAACAGCCCAAGAAGAGCAGATAGAAACTGTGCTTTATTCGACCATAACTATAAATGATGTCACACCTTTACAGCTTTTGTGATCAAAAGCTGTGTGCAAACACTCCTGATTGATAATCTATTTTGTTCTGGGTTGAGTCAATTTCTGTCTAATGCATATAGAGGAAATAGTCATTACCACTATATACAAAATAACTGACAAGGGCCATATTGTTTAAACGTTTAAAAAATTATTTTGACAGCCGTGTTGTTCCTCCATGTTCTAGGCATTAGGGGAGGTGGCTGCTACAGCGGCAGATGGGAAAGCATGTTTCACCCTTACCGCAAGTAACGAAAATGAAGCAGACAAAATGCAGTCCGTGAACATGTTTTATTCTACAGAGGGGCAGGCATAAGGAAACATGTCTGTCATGTCAGTTTTTTTAAGGTCTATCTTTGCAGAGTGACTACTTAATAGAGGTGGGCAAGCCACCACAAACTCAATCAAGTACAGTTCACTTTATGCACACACCCACACACACACACAGGCATGCAGGCACACACACACACACACACACACACACACACACACACACACACATGCACACACACAAACACACACTCACAAGAGTCAAAATCAGAACAGGAAGCACTGTGGACCCAACCACTATTTAGCATGAAAAAACACATTGTACAGTGATTATACAGTGACAAAGAAGGTTATTAAAAGTTGTTGGTGGTAATCCAAATAATTTAAAAGATTTTTGTGCATTTCTGCTTTACTACACAGTCACAGTGGAGAGAGTCAGGAAAGACAAGGCAGAGAGAGGGGCTGAAATGCAGCCGGATTTGAACCCAGGCCGTTGCAGCTTTGTCTTAATGGTGTGTGCTCTACACAGTGAGCCACCAGGGTGCCACAGCCCCAGTAAGTTTATCACAAACAAGGCTATTAAGAAGAGGTTGAGTCACAGTTTTTTACCCAATGGGAGCTATGAGGTACGACACATTCGCAACTTAACTGGTGCTGCGATGTTGGGGGGTTACAGCTGACAGCACTAGAAATAAAGGGATGGTGTCCACTCAGGTGCTCTTTGGGTGCAGTCCAAGAAGGGAAGCTTTGGTGCCCTATAATTGTGTGCCATCTCTTGAGCCCCAAGTGCATACCAGATTTAACTGCGGAAGTGTTGTACCCCAAAGATATTCTGCAATATGAAGCCATGACTTTATTTTACCCACCTTGGTCATCACTTGGCCTCATCAAAAATCATATCGAATCCTCAATTTGCTTCAGCGTGCCCATGCTTTGGGCGTGCTGACTGAAGGACCGCAGCCTGTGTAACTGCAAGTAAGAGAGGCGGTGCCAGCCAATCAGTAGCCAGTGGCTAATTAAAAACAAATGAATGTCTCCAAAACAGCTTGTTAGATTCTAGGTGCAAGAGGAACTCTGCAAAATAAGTTACCTGAAATATTTTCACAGAATTTTCTTTCATTTAAATTTCACAGGTACATTTTTAAGAAAATCTTCATACTATGAAATTCCCAAAAATGTAAGTAAATACCCCCTTCCCCTTCCCGACTCTCTTTGCCTGCAGTGCTGACATTTCTTATGTATTTCCATGCTAATCATAGTGAGTTTTCCTTCCATGATTTTATCCATTAACCACTCCAAAATAGATTACATTTCATTTTTCAAAAGTTTATAATACAATTAGTTCTTAGTCATCAAATCAGTTCTTCATAGAATTTACTGTGAAGTGTGAGAATACTGTACAACCTCTATGGATAGATTACTGAGTTAATATATAAAATGCATTCTTATTGTGTCAAGTGTATTCAGGCAGCAGGGGGCATTGAAAAATTCTAAGTGAGGAACATGTTTTATCAAATGTGTTTTTCTTACATAATTTTGAAACAGCATTCCTCCTGCCTTTTTCTCAAACTGCTCCAGGCAGATATCTTCTGCTGGATTCAAACAACATTTTTCAATATATCTACTGAATGTAGTGGGTGAAAAACACTATGACTCCCCCCCCCACACACAAACTCATATACACACACAATGAAAAAAATAAAAATAAAGTAGATATTTGCAGCCACAACATGGATGGTTTAAGGCTCAGTTATGCTCCCAAGCGGACGCGTATTCTGTCCGTTATACTACTTTCTGGAGTCCGCCTGGCAGACATGTTCCACACATGCGCATCAAATTGCAGTTGGTGCTCCTGCAGCCTGGAGTAGCGTAGTGGCCTGGTGTACACATATTTTGGGCTGCACGTGGACAAGTCCCTGTGGATCCTCACAAACTTAGTGACAAAACCTACATCATCCAGACCTAACAGAGCCTCATGGAAAGTATAACACCGGTATTATCCTAAAACCTCAAGGTAATGTGAATCAAAGACATTTCGACTGGATATTATTTTTTTGTCGCATTATTTTCTTCTGCTTCCACAGTTGGTTTGATATATTGTGATTTTGCGCTGCCTCATGTGTAAAGAATATCCCCTTTATCACCTGGATAACCTTGTATACCATTTTTGGGAAGCTCAAATAAGGTAGCTGGAATATACCATCATAAACTAGTTGTGACATGTATGTACTGGTGTTCACCTATTGGTTGTCTTGATTTGCATTTGCTGAGTTTACTGTTTTGTTATTCTATTCTAAAAATTCTGCCTGATCATTTGTAAAGGGAAATGGCTGAAGAATATAAAATATTCTCTTGAATACTGTGAATCAGCAAGCATGTATAAATATATAAGCTATACGTACTAAAATCAGCACACAGCAAGTGTATGTATGTAATGTCAACAGTAAAAAATGTCACATAACAAAGTGGACTCTGTCTGTTTTGACAGATTATATGGGCTGTACAGTTGAAGGTAAGAATGTTGAAAAGGCAGGGTCACATGCAGTCTTCACTAAACTGTGATGTTATCACATGAATGGAAGACAGTTCACTTAAAATTGTTCTGCAATTTGAGCAATTGTCCCCTGTGTTCTAATCTGACGGCGGGGTCTTTGAGGAAAATTACTTTTGTACATTTTGGACATGAATAAAAAGACGAACAAGAGATGGTATTCGCTGTGTGTTGACTCACTTGCTTGACACTAGTGCTTCTCTCTATTTTCAGAGTAAATCCAGGGGAAAAGGCGATTGAACTGGTGTGTTTTAAACTCAGCCAGGCATTGGTGAGCTCCGCAATGACTTCCAGTGAGACTCCCTCCTTTCAAGCCATTTTTCCCCCTCCTCAGAACCCTTTCAAACTCTGTGCCTGTGAAACACTGATCTCAGGAAGAAAAAGCAAAATGGATATGAAAACAACAGGCATCTAGAAACAGCATGGTTGCCATATACAGGAGGGGAATACAAGAATAAAGGAATAAGGTTGATAATGCAGAAAAGAGGTATCCTGCTGAGTATGGATCTACCAGAGAGAGGGAGAGAGAGAGAGAGAGAGAGAGACAGAGAGAGAGAGAGAGAGAGAGAGAGAGAGAGAGAGAGAGAGAGAGAGAAAGATGGGGAGGGGGTGTTTATAATTGGATTCTGGGTTTAATAATGTACACAGGGCAGCCTTACTGGTCAGTCACACTGGGGACTGACATTTGGAGTCAGGGACTTCCAGACAGAGTGGAGTTGATGAGGTTAACCACCCACAGGGATTCAGACCACAACAGGGAGACAGAGCTGGGTGGTCTGCCGCTGGCTGGGTGAAGAACACTCACAAGAATATAATCTCCTTTTTTTTTCTAAGCAGCATGTGTCTTCCTCAAGCCAGCACCTTCTTGTCAGTCTGGGATTTTAAGTCCCACAGGATTTTGGTTCTAACACTCTCACCCACCTTTGGCGGTGTCTCCCATTTGGGACTTCTAGGGCCCTATCTTGTGCCACCTGCTACCCGCTGCCACTACCCGCCAGAGGCGTCGTAGTGGGGGGAAAAGTGGGATTGATTACCCAGGGCCACTATGTGGGAGGGGGCCCTCAAAAGGCCTGAAATAAAACGGTTTGCCTATTGGCTGGCTATACAAGGGCCCAATAAGATTTCTTTTCATGGGGCCCAAAATCCCTGGCGGCGCCCCTGCTACCTGCTACCCGTGAATTGCGCATTTAGGAGCTTCCACTATCCGTAAACGGTATCTTGCGCCCACACTACCCGCTATACATTATGCCGACTCTGTTACTTGCACCTGGAGGTGTGTCCGTGGGCATGCTTTATGCGCTATCCCTAAAATTACTATCTTGAGCACACACTTTAGGGAAAGCGGATAGCGAGTGGTCCTGACCACCCGCTATCCCTAAAGTTTGGGCTGTAACGAGAGCGCGCCCAGGTGGCTTCAATGCGCGCCCCGACGGAGCCTCGCCACGCACACGGTCGGACTGATACCGGGACGCCGCCGGAATGGACTGAGTATATTACTCATATAGACTGTTTAGAGGAAAGACTGTTTTAACTTGGACACTTACGCCACTGTGTTTTATTGTTTTATCATAAGCCAGCAGCTGTGCTATATTTTTATTTTTAATATTTTATTTGCCCTATCTACCTTGTCAATAAATTAGTTTACACATAGTTCCACCTCTGCCTCTTGTGTGTGTGTGGTGTGACCCGGGGATTTTACTCAATCAGTATAACCTTGTTTCACGTCCACTTGGACACATGTGGCTCCACCTCCCGAATTAACTCGCCTATAATATAATATATAATATATATGTAAAAAGCCACCTTGCCTTAGCCTCAGTTGAACCCCTGAGAAAATCTACCTCCCTCTCTCCATCACGGGTTTCGGTTTTAGGATTTAGGATAGCGCAGCCTGCCCTTAAAGGCAATGGCACCTGGCACACTGATTGGTTTAACTGGCATAACGCCCAAAACACGCCTATGCATAATATAGCGGGTAGCGCAAGTGTTTTAGGGATAACGGCAGGTGCGCAAGATAGCAACTTTTGCGGGGGAACACCTCTTGCGCAATGCTAAATCCCCAAATAACGGGTTTAGGGACTCTGGCGCAAGATAGGGCCCCTAGTCTGTATTCAGTACAGATGTTGCTGTCCACTATCGCACTTGGTTATGCCTTTCAGTGTACACATTCCAAGCTAGCATCTTACACCCTGCTACTAAGTGCTGGACTTTCTAATAGGTGTCTAATAGATGCCTGCGTCTTGGGTGTTGTTTGGTGTGATGGACCCCTGTCTCAACTGATCTGTGCCTGTGTGAATGCCTGTTCTTGTGCTGCTATGATCAGAGTCTCTGTGCTGTCCTTGAGACCAGAATCTTCTAGCCACTAGTAGGATTTCTTGATATGAGCCACATCTTCTAACTGTTTGAGAGGCGTAGTCTACCATGATACCTCCTTGTCTTCCTCACCACTCTCTGCCCTCTGTTGCCTGAGATACCTACTTTATTGTTTGTCCCGATGTACTCATGGATATTCCATGTTTCATCCTTTATTCAGATTCCTTGATAGTGGGTCTGACATTCACTGACCCTCGGCCCCCATTTTTTCGCTCATTGTACAGTCTGAGGCTGCTGGACTTTGGATGGAACCACCCATGCATTTTGAGGAGTTTCTGTGTGCTGATATCTGTGGCCTTGATCTCCTCCTTGGGCCAGCTTACTATTCCAGCTGGGTATCTGATGACTGGTAGGCTTATGCTAATGGCTTGGATCTGATTCTTCTCATTGAGAACGTTTACATGCACACCTTATTCCTGTATTAACCGGAATATTCGCAATATTCCGGTTGTGCACATGTCATGTAAACACGCACCGAACCCGATTAAGGTCATATTCCGGTTGGAGAGAATTCCGAATTAGACCCCTGGCATATGCCTGTTCCAACCGGAATATTGGGGCATGTAAAGACCTTAGTCGGAAAATGCCCCGAACCGGAATATTCAGTCATGAGTGCGCATGCTCGACTCACAAGGAATTCTGTGGCGTCTTTGTTGCTATGGTTACCTACAAGCGGGGAAAACGGCATGGCGAACAGTATGGCGAACAGCAGCAAGAGCCAGGAGACTGCAGTCCGCCTTCAGCTAATGAAAGACTTAAATATCATGGAGGATATTGATGGGAGAAAACATAGAACTAGCGACAGAAGAAAAAGAAGAAGACTTCTTCGTCTGTATTTCCGGCAGACCAGACGCCTATATGCGTACTGCTGCCCCCCGCGGCTGAGTGTCGCATTACGTAAGAGAGTGGAATACGCCGAAACATGGGGGCATGCCAAGTAACATGTAAACGGAATATTCCAGTTGCCGCGGCGCAGTTACCTTAGTCGGAATATTGACCCGAACTGGAATATGGTGTGCATGTAAACGTACTCATTGGATTGGCTCCTCAGGACCTGCCTCATTATCTAGAGGTATCTGGCTATAGCTGACCACCTTGCTGCCTCCTCATGGTTTCCATTTACCTCTGGGATACCCAGATCCTTGTAACTGTCCTGCCAGCTGGTAATTCAACCCCTGAGACCTGACCACCTTTCCTCTTTTTGCCACCATTCGACTGCACTTGAAGTTGTCACTGTAGATACCTGGTGAGGTGGATCAGTGAGCCAGTGTCTCGCTCATTGTTGGTATACAGCTTGATGCCATCCGAATATAGCAAGTAGCTGATGGTAACTCCAATTCTGAACCCGTGTCCATATCCTGTCTTTGTAATGGTCTGACTGAGGCAAGCAGTCTGATGGAGTAGTGCACTTAACGTGTCCCACTTTGAAACTTCTGAATTCTGGCTACCCTTATATTAAATGAACCCAGAGATGTACCGGCGATTAAGAGATCCATTTTCCACCAAAAATAGCACACAGTTTATTAAGTCTCGTTTTATTAAGTCTATTTATTTGTATGATCAGATGTACAGCAGGTTTTTCATAGCTAATGTTGCTCAAGAGCTGAGGATCCCCAATATGGCCACCAAAGTGCATGTTACAGTAAGTCACCTGAAAGTCCTCTAAATGTCTTGTTTTGAAGGTTTCAACAGCCAAAGCCATGATGATGCATTTCCAGCAGGGCACAGCTGCTCACCATCTGAAGCTGCTGAAGCTGTAACACCTACAGTCATATTGAATATGTGACCAGAAAACAGATGGATTGTTTGACCTTGAAACCATTTCAACACCATGATGATGAACTACATTTGTTGTCCTTCCCAGTATAGCTGCAACAACACTTGTGTGTGAGCAGTACAGCGTGTTCAGGTTTAACAGCAAATATGCAGCTTGTCCATAATTGATTCCACAAGTTGAGGCGGTCAAACCGTGTCGAATTGTTGAGGGAGACTCAACACTCAGCCATTAGACACACACTGCCAGAAAACCATCTCCTAAGCAACCTCTCGCTGTTTTATTAACACAGAATTAGATTTCAAATAGAGGGGGAATAAACATTATTCTGTTCCCAGCAAGGCCCTGAGTGCTGCGTATGTGGTATAGCAACCCTTTAATGGAGGCTTAGTAGCTATAGCCAATGCCCTGCAAGGATTCTGTGTAATACCGCTGTTTGCTCACGATCAGCATTGTGTTTAATAATGTGGCTGAATATTAACTAATCTTTTGATCTCACTTTCATTAGGCCACCCCAAGTGAACTGGTTTCTTCTGTACAAATTAAGCCCCCACCCACCCCGAAGCCCACAGCCCTCGCATCGTATACTCATGAGGAAAACGAACAAGGACACAAAATGCTCCTATTTAAAGATAACTGGTAAACTGCTTAATTAGGTCTTGTTTTGAAAGTAACCAAGTTTCTCTGGGAAAAAAAAAAAATCTCCTATCTCTTTTTTCTCTATACTGGCTGCCAGAGTGCACTCACACACAAACACACACAGGCACACAGCTGTTTTTTTTTTTTTCTTCTTCTTCTTCTTCTTTTTGCCAGTGCCAGATTTACTCATGTAATATTTTAGGATGTGTCATGTAGGACAGGATTGCTCCGGCCTTTGGGAGTAGTATTTCATTCAGTGACGACATGTGCCCGATTATTAGGTCCTCCACACAACCTCAAACCCTTCCTAGCTCACTGATGTCTCATAAAAACCAAGCTACGGTACCAATACTTATTATCAATGATTTTTCCCCAAAGGCCAGTAAAGCAACACCTTGTTTGTTACACTTTGATTACTGAGCCAGCGTACAGTATGTTTATTGCCTATGCATCGCATGTATCTATCTGCTATATATTCTGTATACTGAGAAGTGGAGGTATATTATCTGGGAATTCATCTGTCAGCTCTGATCATTTCAGCTCAACAACTTTGTCAGTCAGACTGAAATATGGATTTTGATTTGTGAAAAAAAAAAAAAAAAACAGTGCAGACATTACACACCCATATATTCTTTATCAAAGCAATATAAGGACACATTTAGGTCATAACTAATCAACTTTATTCTCCTGCCTCATTATAGCATATCCTTAGCTCATAAACAAAGGACTGAATACATGTTCACCTGTTCACTCTCCCCATTAGGTCTGCATAATGCCTACTAATTATGTTTGCTCATCTATAAGCCTTAATTATCCCAGGGGCTGATAATTAGCTGGGCTAGAATAGGTGCATATGTTACTTCACGATCAACCTGGCAGTAATAATGGCTATTCTCATCTCGTAGGACATAGTCTAAGAAAGATGTTTTGAAAGTAGGGTGAGTAGTTACAATAAAAATATTGGACTGTACATTTTTTTGCACATATGAAAATGGTACGATGGAGCCCAATAGGACATAATAGGTTGACCATTACATTCTATTGTATCCTGACCATTACTGCTACTACCAGTAATGACTTACTCCACATACACACAACATATGGTCAAACTGACAAACCAAATCAAATGCTTTCAGACAGAGATGCTACTGGCTGCCCAGGGGGAAACAGGAAGGGTTATTACCCTCTATACTCCCCATGAAGAATAAACAAATATTCAAAATATTCCTGACATAGATACTGGCATTCTGGAGGGAGAAACTACACAACCTGCCTGCCGCATCAATATGGGAAATCTTTTTTACGCTGCACCGTACAGCCCTGGCCTGAATTATTTTGTTATTTTGCCTTCCTCCAAAGATGTGTTCTTCTCATTCAGGGGCCTCTGTCTGAAGATATGAGGTTTCAGAGGGGCTTTTGACTAAGGTTTGAATGAATGGATGCAATAAGTGTGGCTCCTTGGTTCTGTTTAAGATGCCAGGGGGGAGCTAAATATTCAGGTATGTGGTATGCTAGGTTGCTGTTCTACCTGTGGGAACGCACAGCTGAGAGGAATGGTGAAGGTTACTAGGTGCCAACACATTCCTGCACCTTTCCAGGTCATCTATAATGCATCCATGGATTAAAATTGGTGGCACACTTCAGGATACAGTTGAATGTGCACTCATACACAAGCTGATCGAAACAAACGAGCACACCTCAACCCCATCACCTGCCTCCACAACATATTCAGCTGTCCCTTCAGCATCCTGACTAACAGAGGTAACAATTACATATGCAGTACACAGCTCACACAGCGGCATTTCCCCAGTCTCAAGCTGCAGAGGGCTCCCTGGCAAAGAGGAGGCTCCGCCAGGGTCAGCTCCCCCAGGACAGGCAGGGTTTCTGGCCACGACTCCAAGGCTTAGATGGAGGTCAGCATGAGGGGCTGGGTGGAGGTGGAGGGTGGGGTGGGGGGGTTATAGGAAAAGGGTACACAGCAGAAATGCCAGCAGACAACACTGGCAAATGAAATGACAACAAATGTCATTGAGTGCTGGCTCAATCAGTTTTCCTCCCTTGTTGAGCCGCTAACAAAGCCACTAACCTCTGAGCAGGTTGTTCGTAGAAGAGCTGCATTCACATTATGTCTTTCTCTGCGCTGTCCATGTACATGAGGATACTGCACCACACCTTGCTTGTGCCATCAATTCCTGGCACAAACAACAATCAGTTTGTGCAATCAACTCCTGTCCTGTCCAATTGAGCCTGACAGGCTCAGCTAACTGTAACCCTAACCGTGATACAGTGACAGTTCGGATTTTTACCTATGTATTTGCCCCCGGATTTGTTAATGTATACAAGTGTAATACATCCACCAAGATTAGTCCATTAACTAATTTCCTATTGCAAGAGTGAGAGCTTCACCAGGAGCATACTGCTCCAAAATGAATGTAGATGTACACTGATTTTTAGTGTGAGACAAAGCTGAAAAATTGTTTTGGAGGATGCACAACAACCCACGCCTTATTGAATACATTTTAACTATTTTGTAAGGGTAGTTCAACTATTGGAATTTTGAGGGTAAGCTAGGCTAAACTAGATAACTTGGTAAGGTTCAATTTCATTGAAACCACTAGTCTTCATAATAACCATTATTTCCTCTTAACATTTGTATCACTGGCCTTCAGTCTAATTTTAATTAGCCATAAAAACTATGTTTGGGCTCTAGACTGCTAGAGCAATCCTGGCTCTATACCCAAAACTCCCATTCACTTTTTTCTTGTCCATTCTATTTTCGCTACATGTGATATGATGCTATTGTACAATGAGTAACTAAGGGCAAAAGAGTCCATTAATTACCTAATGTGAAACCGTTAAATGTCTTTTTTCACTGGTGGGGTAGCCTACATACTGGAGACCCTGAGGCTGAAAAGATGAGAGGTTGCTTCATATTTTGTTATATTTTTACTAATTTATTCTACCAGCTGTCCAGGTGGCTATTTAACAGTTGATTGTTTTTGTATTTAATTGTCTTTAATGCACACCCTTAGCATTAATGACTCAAGTGTTGTTTAAAATAAAAAAAAAAAGAGATGCTGTTGAGCCCATACTTGTTCTCTGCATGGCCTAAAGGGAAGGACCCTTGCCATAAATTGTGGAAAGCTCTTTTCCAGATTGCCCTAACAAAAGTGCTGCACCTCATTTGCACCTCATTTGCACACTGGCATGCAAAAGTGAAAGGGTTATTTTCTCTGAGGGGCTCATCTATTTTTTTTTTTCTTTTACTCTTCTTTCTTTGTAAAGCACATGCACATTACCCACTATCCCGTACATTATCCCTTTGCCACCATGCGTCACCCCTTCCTCAACCCAAACAGCAAACACTGAACCAGCCTCATCCCTCTACCACATTTATGAGAGTCTGGACGATGTGCCAAGCAAGGGAATATATCCAAAGACCTCCATCTTTGTTGACATGTTAACTTAAAGTCAAAGCGTCTTTGATCAGTAGGATCGGATCTCAGAGGGGAACGTGATTAAAAGTGACATTCTGAATGCCCAAGGACCCTTGCAGCAGGGCGGATTTTCCACGCAGTGTGAAGTCGTAAGCTCATATAAGACATACACCACTGACTGAAACCATGTAGCCCAAGCCCACTATTATGATACAGCACTCTTTCTCTCTCTCTCTCTCTCTCTCTCTCTCTATCTCATGCTCTTCCTCTTGCGCTTCCTGGCCTAAGTTTTTTTTTTTTTTTCTTGTCTTGCTCATGCTCTCTCCCTTTTTCCCCATTTTTTCACTGCTGGTTGAATATGCGCTTTGCTGGATGACTTTCAAAGCTACTTGTTCCACTTTCTTACATTTATGCTAATTGGAATGCAAATATTGAGGTTCCATTTTAAGCTGCTGGTTTTAGGAGAGAGAGAAGTGGTGGGGGTGGATGGCAGTGTATTGACAGCCATGGCTCACCACTCAGAAAACCTCAAAGTTGGGAGGGATTTCCAAGGATGAGGGCTTGACAGTGGCTGCAAAGGACAGCCAATATGTTCCCTCTCATCTTGACTGAATAACATTTCACACCGTGCTATTTTTCGCTTCAATTGCACACTGTGGCTCGAGTAGAGAGCCTTTCAAAGGCCTATGTGCTGAGCCTGAACAGTGGGCTCTCTCTTACAGTAGGTATAATGTTCGGTGTGTGCACACCAGTCTAATCTCATGAGTTGCAGAAGAGCACAGAGCTAGGGTTTCAATGAACTGAATAAGCCTTAAAGCCTGCCTTGATCAAATGACTCGCCCAACTAAGACCTCTTAACACACACTTACCTGAGGGACAAGACAACTTCTCTATAGTTATGTGTAATGAATACCGAGCTATATTCTTTTACATTTCACTATAAATCAGTGCATACATGAGCCTGATGTCCAGACAGCGAAGTGTAAAAGGCATAGGAGATAACATCTGATGTAGATAACATCTGATGTACGTCTTGTCAGATGTAAATTTTCCATGTGAAAAAAGGAGGGGAACACCTTTCACGAAAAAAAAAAGCATATAGGGCTTCAGTGTGTAAGCAGATAATTCTTGGGGTCTTTCTTACATCTTACTTATGTGATATTCAATATATGGAATTTTAAGTATATAGTCTCTTTCTTCCATGTCATGATTGGAATGGCTAATTTATCAGTAAAGCCCCAAACTGGACACAGTTTGGGGCTGTGTCCAGAATGGACACAACACCGACAAAAACAGACAAACAAGGCATTGTCAGACATAAATGCTGTATCTATGGATAATCGCAGCTAGCTAATATTGGCAAGCTTGTAGAAAGGTTTCCAGCAGGACACTAGGTCGGGTATACTTAATCCCATAAAATAGAATTAAGTCCTATCTGTTGTAAACTTGTGGGCATTTAAAGCTCTTTGAGACAGCAAACCATGATATTGGGCTTTAAATAAACTCAAATTTGATCTTTTCCAATAGTCCACCATCCACATTGAAATGCCCCAAAACAGCACATGCAGATGTACATGTGCAGCCTGCACACATGCTACACATGCTTGATACTAGATCCAGAACCACATGACAGGACACCAGGGTTTTCAAATAGTTTTTTTTCCTTAGCCACATTACAATACCCGACCACGCCTTTGAAAATGTATTTGGAAGACCTCATCATTGCCAGTACTGACATCCGACGCGGTGTCAGACAACACTGATGTAGCGTGGACAGAAGGCCAAAATAGAGAAGACAAGATGTGTTTTCAAATTTACTAGGCATAATGAGGACATTATTTACGTGACTGCAGAGCAGATGTGAATGTGGGAAACGCAGGTGTGGATTGGGAGAAATGATCAATATGTTCTATATATCCACATTCACTTCCTATATCAGCTCTAGGCTGCAAAAATACAGCTGCGTAGGTGGAGGCATTTGGAAATTGCGGGAGGCATACACCTGTCTACTCTTGATACAGTAAGACCATGTTCCCTCTTGGTCCACACCTTTCAAAACCACAAGGTGTTCTTCCATTGTTATCTGGAAGACACAGTGCTCACACAACAGTCTAGATACCTTGAAACTATATATTTCTCTAGTAATTCAACTTAATAGTATTTGCCTTTGGTGTAACTGATTTTCACCACTGGCTCCAGTTTGTTAGATAACTGGCTGAAGCTAAAACAGCTAAATGTTCTTTCAGCTTTAATTAAAGCAACAAATGTTCACTGATATGTGGAGGACAGCACTAAGTGGAAAAATTAATATGTAAAAATTCTCACACAGTCTCAAAACATTTTGTGCAAGATGTTCTATTTTGGATTTTTTTCTAGACAATGCACACAACTCCCACCTGAGCCTTCCAACTCCCTGCAGTGATAATGAATGTGAAATAATTCGTCTGACTCTCCCAACACAATAAAGCTTATTTTATTTCTTAGCAGTCTGCCTGTAAAGGTCAGTTCAGCTCATAAAAAATTTTGTAAGGATTTTTGAACAGATCTTAGATTTGATCAGCATGTCAAAGTTTTTTTGTTTTTTTTTTTTGTCAGTTGTTTTGTCAGGCAACATTTAGGCTAAAATGTCTCCTCTTATTTAAGTTACAATAACTTAATATTTTAGATTGGCTAATTCAAAACTCTTATCCCTCTGCAAGTTGGACATACCTCATCAGCAAGGCCTTGAACCACACCCGAAACGTATAATCAACGTTTTAGCATTGTTTCACTTGTTAACTTGAGCAGTCAGAGTTTCTATCTGCTGTATGTGCTGTATGTGCTGTTAACTTGAGTAACTTGAATTTTGCAATTTTACTGATGATCCCTCACTATACTACAGAACTTTTGAATACCCTTCAAAGCAGAGAGTAAATGCTTTGAAATGGCAATCAAGACATTGATTGAGAAGTAGAGGAGATTATCAAGGACATCAGGAAATTCAAATGGGTTACATACTTTAAGGAATCAATTAGTGAAATACTTACTGTCCTGCAGCACAAATGTACCATATTATATCTGTTGGTAGATTTGTTGATCAACACCAGTGGCTCAACATTTTTTATCTGCTAAGATTTCTGGATTTTGACTGTTCAGTGATGAAGGACAGTAATATGAGTGACACATTTAACCAGGAAGTATTTGAAAAAAGCCAAAAAATCAAATGGCAGTATTGACATTATCACAGTGAATGAGCTTACTTCTGTTTATTGTGAAAATGTGTTCATTATTCATATCAGTTAGGCTAGGCAACCAATGGGAATTGGAACTGCACCAATAAGGATAACACTTGGTGGTGCAGTTCCCTTTGGTTACCAATGAAGGTTGCTGAATGCTATAAATAACCATGTTAGCAATACTATAAATAAAGTATTAGCACATTGGATAGAGCAATCTACAATGAAACAGATGATTTTGGTACCAGGACTACACCAGTCAGCTGGTGTAGTCCTTTCAGCACCTTTCAAGTCATTTTTTACACCTCAGTTTTCAGGTTTAACCCATTATTAAAATAAAACTGATCATTGATTAAAGCACATTTTAAATAGTGCTACATGAATGCTGTTTACTGTTGAGGTTCTTCATTAGTGCTATTCCTTTTTGGAGGGTGACATCTATGTGCAGCAGGAAAAAGCCATGAGGACAGTGTGTTCTGCCATCCTGCAGCACTTCTTACCACTGACTCAAGGGTATGATGAAAGGTCAGTGGTGGGCTAAGAATGGCAAGGGTGAGAGGAAGAAAAACGCATGAATCAACTGCTACTGACTTTAGGCTCTGTGACCATCCAGAGATTTAATAACAGTCCACCAGGCACAAAAACAGTTGCCTGGAGGGGAATAGGCGAGGGCAAATAAATCGAACCACCCACAACACTCTTATTGTGCTTCTAACTCTCTCATATTGAGCACAGGATATTCACATACTGTATATATACTCTTGGAACTACATATCTCTGATTTATCATGCAGTGATTCCAATAATAATCCCACAAACTGTATACATTAATTTTCCAAAGTATGACCACTACATCTGAGGGAAGGATCTGTCGAATCAAGACAGCCTGTAGAAAACACAACAAATGAAAGCGCTAATCCACTAGAACCTAATTTTTGGTATATTCTCCCTCCATCTTCTGGTGCTAAGCATTTTGTCATTCATTCATTGTTGCTCAGCTCTCATCATTGTGCTGTTGCTCCACTGAACTTCCCAGAGATCAGCTGTGGGACTGTGATGTCTTTTGATGGAGTCTGAGTTTCTGTAGGTGGTGCTCCTTCTTCAGCCATGGTGGCTATCGCTACTTGTGCTTTGGCTGGCTGGATCCAAATGTCCAAACGTCCCTACACTTGCAGACTAACAGTCTTAAATAGTGTGGTCTTGTCAAATCTGAGCCTTTAAAGGCTACCCAGCTGTACAATTCATTAAGTCTGAGAAAGCTCATGCTGACTTTCATGTAGATTTCCAGAGAGTCAACTGTAGTGCAAACCTCATTAGGAATAATCCAAAATTCATTACAACAAGGACGTAACGGTTTAAAGACATTAAGAAAGAAGTGTAACTACACAAAAAAATATTAAAAATAAAAGCACAGCAAAAGATCTACAAAAGAAGGTCTTCCAATTTAAGAGACAATTCATATAGCCTAAATTCTTATTTGTTTTCTTTTTGTTTTTTTACTGACTGATGAATTTTTCCAAAAAAGAAAAAAACTTTGAATGAGAAAATGCATCTGATGATCCAGAAAACCCACACATGCACATAGATCCACTTTCTCAATAAGACTGTTTTTTTTTTTTTTCTTTTTCTTTTCTTTTCTTTTTTTTTTTTATTAAGCGGCTGGTTTTGAGAGCCGCTTTGTGAAAGCTATACACATTACTGGGGAGGTGAAAAACAGAAGATGTGCATTTTACAGCGGCTTGTGTCAGAATATAGACTTAATATTGAGTTCAAGAACATATACAGGCTAATGTGTTATTAAACTTCTGTGTCAGTGTGTAACTACCCACTTCTTCTTCTACCCAGTTTTTCTTCTGCTGTCTATTCCAAACAAATGAGAAATGTAAAACGCATCGCCTCCTGTGCAGCAGGAAAGAGCCACCAGGCAAACAAGTGTTAAGAACAGGAAATGTTTCATGAACTTAATTCAATCACTGTTGTGTTATGCATCAACTAAAAATACTGAGCAGCACAATGTAATTGTTATTTATATGAAAATCACAGATTATTGCCCTAGACAACAGAATTCAAAAGTATCTATCCATATATTTCACTATGTGAGGAGATGTAGGTAATTGCTTCATTATACACAAATGGGAATTGCATAGCCTAATGAAAAAAAAAAACCAAAAACAAACGTTATTGTCACTGTATGTTCTGAGTTGGCCTGGCTGCTCTCATTCAGCGTGAGTCAAAGGTATCCACAAGTGGGTAAGAAATATTACAGTGGCTATTAAGTGAATTTAGCATTTTCATTTATTCTCTGACCTCACCAGATTTTTCTCAATTTCCAATGAATTTTAATTCTTTGTACTCTGTTTTATGCTGATAAGCTGTACTCTGTGGTCTGTCAAGGGTAAATCTCTACTCCATATTCTTCTCCCTCTCTTGCTCCTTCTGTTATTTGCCAATCTCACAGTTATTTTTCAGACACTTTACATCCCATATTTCTATTTATGAATCTCATGGGGAAAAAAAACATCAAATGATTACTAAAAGTGTTTATACACTAGCCTGCTTAAATAGCAACTTATGTGACTTTTCTGTCAATTTAAAAGCTATTATCGAAAGCAGAAAGCATTTCACCAAATTGCCAAATTACATGAAAATGCCACTAACCCATCCAAACTCTAGGTATAGAAAGAAATGAGGCAGCTCAGGGGCCAAAATTTGTTACAAATGCTGCAGTTATTGAGTTTGACAGCCTCTAATAAGAATCACATTTTCCTGTTGTTATCAGAGAGAGAAAAAATCTTTTCATGCACAGGATCGGAATGAAGGCTTTGAGGCACGGGGAGCATCTCCCCTTTTAGACCTTTCATTCGCTTTCTTCTTCAAAGGAGCTGAGTGCTTATGACACACTCCAATGACAGCCCTGCATTCCCGAACCTCTTGCCACAGACTCTTTTATGCTATCACCTACTGTTGTGGAGACATCAGTAGCAGAGCCAGGTTTATCCTGGTTTCAACAAGACTCTGAACACCTCCTCTATCTCCCTTTCTCTCACTCCTTCCCAATCTCCACCTCTCTGTTTTTCCATCTCTTCTCACTCATGAAGCAGAAATAATGTGAGTTTCTCCTTTAGCAGTTAAGCATGAAGTTGCAAAGCAGCTGAGAAAAACATGCACTTTTGAGGGAAATGTCTTTTCTGAAATGCTTATCATCTGGTTTAATTTAATTAAATGTCACAGTGCATGGAGTCCACAACCCTGAAGTTCATGTGGTTGTCCTTTTTACAGTACAAGCATTAATGAGCAGCTCAGTCCATCAAGCTATATGAGAGAGGAACTTACTTTTTAAGCCATAGTCTCTAAAGCATTGGGCAATTACAGACACCTGTTATTGTGTTAATTGCCCAATTAGCGCATCCATCATTTAAGATAAAAATAGGTCACATAAATTACTGCACATTTACATACAATAACCTTTGGGGCAGGGGTGCTAAGTGCGCAGGTGTTTCTATATAATGGTATGTATTAGTGAATCATAAGTAAAGACATCTTCCATCTGTTCCAACGTTTCATCCTCAAAAAAAAAAAAAAAAAAAAAGACTCTATTTTAAGAGATTGTTCAATAATTTAAATCCAATGCTGCTCAAATAATGATGATGAGTCCAAGCCAGTGCGCAGAGTGATTTCCAGTGCCAGACAAACTCGGCGTCGGCCATGTGTTCAGCAGCTTAAATCCCACTGACCTGCTTCACAGATTGTTAGCACTTTCAAAAGTGTAACCTTGATAGAAAATAAAAGGCATTAGGGGCGCTGCTGTCTCTGTTTCTCTCCCAGGCAACACTGTGCTCTGTAAGGGAGTCAAGTAGAGAGGGAGAGGCAGGTAAACAGCACACATGTAGCAGGTGAAACTGTTCAAATCTCCTTGTCCATTGCTACCGAGATGTAACTTGTCGGTAAAATCCCGTCTGTTCTGAATGAACTGCATCTAGAGCTACTGGAGGACGAACTCATGCACACACACAAACACACACGCACACATGCATGCACATGTGCACACAAAGACCAATCAGATGTGACCAAACAAAGCACAAGCACTGCACAGTCAGGAAAAACAAAGCACCCTAAGTGCTGATTGTCATAATCCATGTTCTTATTTTTTCGCCCCTCAGAAAACTTGGAAATGTGATTAAAAGGAGTTGTTGCTATCGCTCTTTCATTTCCCCCGTGTTCAACAAACAAGAAAATGTCTTTCCCCCTTATCTTACACTAATGTGACAGCGTCCTTTGCAATTTTTAGCAAAAACCATCACATTGGTGTCTTTTGAAATAAACTCTGGGGGACTCTGGGGGAGAAAGAGGAGGAGGAGGGTGTCAGGGAAGGAGAGGACAAGCATTCATAAGAGTGTTTATCAGAACAAGTTTTTTTTTTTTTTTTTTTTTTTTTTTTTTACTTGACAAACTGAAGCATAATCTGCGAAGGTTTCTATCTGCTGTATGTGCTGTAGTCAAGTTGTAGCCATGCTTCAAGTTTGACAGGTCTATTTCCATTAAGAACGCCGCCTTTCACACACAGAGGAAGCTCAGGGACAGTGGTGTGTGTGTGTGTGTGTGTGTGTGAGAGAGAGAGAGAGAGAGAGAGAGAGAGAGAGAGAGAGAGAGAGAGAGAGTGCAAAAGCAGACAAACACAAAAGAACAAACACTTTACAGAAAAAAGTGAGAGTGAATTACTTTCTAAGAGCATATTTTAACTGTATAAACTGACCTGAACTGTCAGTTTTAGAAAACTACTGTCCATCAAGCATGGACTTTCCTCCGCATGTCTTTTATGTGTGGCTCTAACATAACAGCTCCCCCCAGTGTCAGGAGGGAGAAAGGTCAGTCTGCCAGCAGATAAAAGAGGGACAGCATTAAAATCGAGGACACAGAATTGGAAGCTCGTTCATCTGCCCCATATGCTCCACATCTTTAATTCAGCCGATTTTTTCAGAGTCATGCTATGAAAATTTGGGTCCACGTGTCCTCCAGAAAACATGCTGCTTAGTATGTCTGGAACAGTCTGTGAATGAGTTATATACATTTTTACAGTGTTATGTCTAAACCCTGCTGTCACAAATTATTCAACATCTAATTTTTATTTCCAGACAGCTGAGTTTGTGAAGGCCACAGAGACCAACCTTGGTGGGCATAAAACAACATAAATGGCATGTATGACTGACTATGGCTCATTTCATTTTATAACTGAAGTGTTCTTCTGTGAAGAGTGTTGGCCATGGGGAGCAACACCAAGCCAGGTTAGACCGCCCTGCCCTGTCAAACACTTGCATGTCCTCTCCGGGTTTGTCCTCAATACAAGTAAAAAAAGAAAAAAGAAAAAAGAAATTGTCCCAACACTCGCTTATTTCAGCTTATCCTTCACTTATCATGGCCTAGCAAATAAATTAATTTAACATTTTAACAGTTTAATTTGGCCTTACAGGGCCATAAAACAGAAGAAAAGCAAGGGAGAAAAATAGAAATCTCAGGTGTAATATAAAACCAAATGCATTAGTTGACAGGCCGCTGATGAATGTCAAATCTATCACACAGCTCCAAGTAGGGGGGAATTGATCTTTTGCCATTCTGAGCATTTTTTCAGCCGAGCCAGTCAGCATTAAGCTCTGCTGCCGGCCCCATTACAAATGCATCAGTATGCTCTGTAATACCCATGTCCTCTATCCCCAAATGTAGCCCCCAATGTCAGCTGAAGGTTGATGTTGGCTCATGTAAATGAAGCTTGATTGTAATAGTTCTAAGTGGATTCCGCCCACACAATCCTGTCACATTCACTCATTGTTATCCCCCTCCCTCCGCCCATCAGGGCTTACGCCGTAAATAATAAAAGTTGTGTCACTTCGCAAATTACCCAAACAGCTTATCACTTATTCATTGTGGTGTATCACAACAACTCCTCGGTGCGTACAAAAGCCACAGCAAGTCAGACACAGGCTTTTGTTAATGAACTTGGAAGATTACCAGATCTGAAAATTAACTGACAGTGCTGCTGGTTTCTTTCCCCTCGTGTGCCTCTCCCCTGTTTTTTTTTTTTTCTTCGTTAACCTACCAGAGAAAGAGGAAGAGGAAAGGTTGGGAGAGGGTGGAGGAAATATGTTGTTTTGTTTATGCGGGCCTCTTCTCCTCTGATTCCTCTCGGTTTGGTTATGCTGCTATAAAGACTGTTAGCCTTGACTCCCAGCAAAAAACTACTCAACAGGAGGGGAACTGGCAAGTGTTTTACTGTGGAAAGTGTTGCACAATAGAGAGCTGGCCCTACTACATCAAGATCCATTAGCACAGAGCAACCGGGGACAAAGCATCAGGAAACCAGAAATCTAAAAATGCAAATGACATCCTGAGCACATAATGCACGCAAACGAAAGCATGGCACAATGACAAAGTTATGTGCATGCCATTCAAATTCACTGTGGCTTTTAAAAACAGGTAAAATATGAGTAATTTTACATTCATTACATATTCAGTCTGCTCATAAAAACGAGCTGCTATACATCCTCTCCACTCTCTGCTTTGCACGAAGAGGCTCCGTCGTTGTAATTGACGACATGTCACGTATGGCCCACGACTTAATTGGACGCTTGAACTCTCAAACAGCGTTTGAAGTGCAATTTAGAGTCCATCAGAAAAACCCAGCGCTCATCAAACACCAACTGGACACCGGTGAAATGGTGGCACTGGAATTTAACCATGCAGCAGTTAAGTGATTGAGTTAACGGCGCGGCACCGTTAATTTTTAGGGTCCCCTTTGAAAACGATCTTCTGCTGTTCATTCGCCACTGCCCGCATGGCCCCTGTAGCCATTTTCTGCCTGGCTGCCCTTAATTCTGATCTGCAGCCACCTAGCTCATAGACTACAGAGAGCAACAGAGGCAGAATATTCCCAAGGTGGGCACAGGGAGAAGAGATAGAGGAGGATTGATATCTCAGATACGCAAAAGCTTAAAAACTTGAAACATGGAATGCAAGATGAGACTGAGAAGAGAAAACTTGGTAGTATTGGATTTTTGGTCAATTAAATCTAACCCAAACTTAGCTCCAACATGATTGTGGTGATACTGATAATTAATTTTATGTAGCTGTGATCATGTAGCCATGGTATGATAAATGCATCAATTGCATAAACTAAGAGCCACTTGTTCTTAAGTTGGAGTCACCCTTTTTTGGGGGGTGGGGGTGGTGGGGATGAGGGGTGGGGGGTACACACACTCAGTCACTGGTATATCTTTACATACATTTTTTTTTATTATTTTTATTTATTTATTTATTTATTTATTTTATTTATTATTATTTTTTTTTTTGCAAGTATCAGTTCTTAAGACCCAAACAGAGATGGGCAAAGATCAACCTGCAAAATGACTCAAATTTGCAACACTCATCCCAAGCTGACTTTAAAGTCTTTGTGAGAGATTTGGTCACTCTATCCATCAAACTCTGCTCTTGTTTTTTTTTTTGTTTGTTTGTTTGTTTGTTTTCCTAAGCTGCTTCTCTGCTTTCAATATTTTGCTTTATTGTCTTCAGTAATGTGTGTGAGTGTATTTTTTTATGGCATATTGTTTTCTGTTTGCTGCTGTCTGCCTTGCAAAAAGAGATTCCAAATCTCAAGTGGATTTAATGACCAAATAAAACTTTAATGAATAAACAAACAAACAAACCTGAAGGTGCATAATGCAAAATTGCTGAGGGTTGGTTTAAGTGAGGGCAATTTAGAGTCAACTGACAGGACCATAAAAAAAAAAAAAAAAAAAAAAAAAAAACAACTCTAAATAGTTCTCTGACGCACTGATAAATTACATGCTTCTTTATCATCCTCCTCCTCCTCATCATCATTATCAATCCTTTATTTCAACCCAATAGACACATTGAGGACAGATGCTACTAGTGTGTGTATGCACTTCATACAAAAAGAAAAATATTGGTAACAATAGAATAGCATATAGCTACTGATGAAATTATTATTAATTATAATCAAATTATACAAAAGATAAAACAAAATAAATTACCAATTAAAACAGAAATTAATACTCCTTCATAAACAAACTATTTCCCTCTCTCTTCCAACAGTTGAGCTGAAATGGTCCTCACTTAAATGAACCCTCTGCAATTTTGCACAATGCATCTTTAATTGTATATGCATTAATTGAATAAACTTGGAAGAATAAAGACATCCAGGGAATATGGGAATCTAGACAGTGTAGAATGTGGAATGTATTATTTATTTGGGGTAAATATATTTTTAAAGAATATATAAACTGATTATAAATCTCATCCCCCCACCCCCCACCCCTCCTCTATACCCTCCACTTTCCTCTCTTGTCTTGCCTTCCTCTCCCTATCAGCCAATGATTTTAGACACTCAAAGTCTTATAACCCCTAGGGAAGGCTGGGGCTCCACCGTCAAGGGATTATTCAAGTTTGGGGAATAATGACCGCTCTTATCTGTCTGCAGCTCTGTGCAGCAGCTCCTCTCGGGCCCTGACAGTTCCAGGCCCTCCAGTTTGGATGGATCTATCAATGGAGATCCCTCCCTCGCCATTACACGCTCTTCTTCATCTCTCTTTCCCCGCCTTATGCCCTTTCTGGCTGATAATGCCTCATTGTGGAAATGATAAAAAGGAGGAAGTTATCTTACTTTCACCTGAGGTCAATTTTTTGGGGGGATTTTCCTTTGCTAATGGCTCAGTCAATTTTGCTCCCCTCTGTCTGTGGTCTTGTCCTCTCTCTCAGCCTCTCTCATTCGCTCGCTCGCTCGCTCAGTCTCACTGTATCTCGTTCTCTTTCTCTCTCTGTGGTGTGTCGGGATAATAGGCTTCATCTGTGAGCAGTGGTCTAATTTTAATTGCTTTTATCCCAGCTAGTCCAGCCACTGTACATCTGTAAATGCATTTAGAGCTATTGTCCATTCAATGTCAATTGAAGTTAATTGTCCATTGACTTCTTCACCTCCTCTATACACTTATTATTGCCTCCATGAAGGGATTATCCCATTCTGAACCACTGCTGTGGCTAAAGGCCCTAATGCCAGTTGGCCAAGTAGCAGTGACAAAATAAGTTTTGTGTGCTTATTTAGCTTATCACGCTATTTATTAGTGTTAACATGCTCAATTTTCAAACTAACATACAGAATTTCTGATGGAGATGCAAATTGCTATTGCTGTTACCATTACATTTACTTGACTCAGTCATTTAATTTGTGCTCTCTCTGGTTTAGACTTGTATTTGATTAATAGTTTATTTTTGTGTACTGCACACAGACATGCCAAACCCACACTGGCTAATAAGGCGACTGCAGACGCTGGGTGTCAAGAGGCTACCAACTACCAACTGAAGCCTAATTTCTGCAGCGAGTGCACTTTTAGGGCCCCTGTCGCCCCCCATTCACCTGCCTGTCCAACTGTGTCAGCTGAAACAAGAATCTCCATGCTCCACCAAATCCAGGATGCTGAGAAGTTCATGGACATCAACATGTTCAGCCCAGTACAAACCGGCACAACTTGTGCCCAAGAGCTTGATGTCATTCAGTCCCTCCTCCGGTCATCATCTCCAAAGAATCCTGGGTACCAGCTTGGGGCTAGACCTAACACTCAGGTCAGATGTACTTCTTCCCACCATGATCCCTGGTCCCTGATTGGTCTTTGTAGAAAGAGAACAACGAGTTCTTCTTGTACACCTCCTAGCTATGACGTCCAGCCATAAAATTAATTCAACATCTTCGACCTGCATGACTTCCCTCCTTTGACTTCCCCTTCAGCGTCTGATACCGGCGCAAAAGGCAACCATTAGAAGCCACAGGCACCCTTTGGAGTCAGTATGAGACATGGGGGATGGTACATAGTATAACAAGAGAAAATGTCTGCAATGGGAGGTGGTCAAGGTGGAAGGTAGACATGTAAGAAACAGGACCTTCCTCCATGTACCAGACCCCTGTTCGATTCCCGTATCCAGTGAGACCTTTTGTTCGTTACAGTGACTGTGTCCATTTTCAATTTTGTTCCCTGAATGTAACCTTTCCTTCATGTTAACCAAGTTGTTTCGCTGCCTAGGCCTAACCGCATGACGGTGACAAGCAATAACAACCAGAAATCCTGATGTGTCTCATCCTGACGCCAAAGAGTTCCTCTGGTGTCAGTATCAGATGCAAAACGGGCTGTGCTATTTGACCATCTGGGAATGAGACTGTATGTAGGTATGTCCATGGTCTAGTTCATTCTCAGAGAAAAGAGAAGTTGATTCATACACCTGCATGGACACCAAATCCAAACCATAATACTGCCAGTTTGCCAATTTACCCATAGCAACATATCCTGGCTTGAACAGTGTTTCTCCATTGTAAACAGTGCTCTAACAGATGAGAGAAACCATGAGAGAAGTACTGCACCTTTAACCATTTTGTAACCATGTATACTATGAGCAGTGGGTGATATGAGGGTGGATACCGTCCTTCTTGTTAGCGAAATGACCAGAATGCATCCCCCTTGTTAACCTACCACTTCCCCTCTCCATGCCCTAGAGAGAGAGACTGCAGGGGCAGTTCTGTATGTCTGTATGCCAAGTCTGCCTGACTCATTTAGATGCTCATTTCTAACTGTGACTACTGTAGTAGGTAACTCAACAGTTATATTTGTTGACTTATTTATCTGTTACTACTTTCCTGTAGTAGGTGATCAGGATAGGTGCGAGCACTGGGTGTAATGACAAGAAAAAAGTTGACTCCCAATAAAACCTCTCTTTATGCTTTACTTCCTTGCTGATTCCAGCATTAATGCATGCTTTCATAGCTCATTGAAGGTATCATTAGATGTTTGACCACAAAGTTTAAATAGTGTGATAAATGATGACACTATGTCAAGCCATTATACACTCAGTGGCCAGTTTATTAGGTCCACCTGTACAATCATTGCACTGAATGCATTGAATGGTTGCATTGAATGCAGTTCAATGCAACCATAAATTCTACCTTTTAAGAAACTTTATAATGTTCAGTTTTTGTCGACATTGTGGAGAATGTGTAATTTCTATGTTTATTACTGAGGTTGTAGTTTGCAGAGGTCTTGTACATTATATTGAAAGGTGTCTCTAATTTTTTGTCCTCCCTATTTATATACATGAAGGGTACAGAATAGTAGAAACACTTCTCAATAAAATGCAGTCCAGTGCAGCAGCACCACTAACTATGAGCTCAATTTTAAACATAGAATTGAATGAACACCTCCACTACAGTGATGAAAAGAAAATTATATTATAGACATCAGAAAAGTAAACTTTATGGCAGGACACTTGTATTGGATTGTATTAGATTGTGCAGGTGTACCTAATGAAGTGGCCACTGAGTGTATAAAGACAAACATACAGATAAAAATGGTACACACTTTATATTTCATGTGGATATGTACTTAAGTCCTGCAAAAGAGATAGCATGTAGTATCAGTTAACAGTTCTATCTTCACTCTGAAGCATGTACTGTATGTATGTACGTATGTATGTATGTATTCTGTAATACGTTTTTTTTTTTTTTACTTGTTTTTGCTGCAATGAAATCCTGCTTAATAAAACATGTACAAATATATATACATCATAAAAAATTGTCGTCCATTATTTTCAACATTTTAAGAAAATATATTGAAAATCTAACTCTTTAAAACCTATGAGTTTATAGCAATGAACATTTTTCATTACATTTATAGAAGTGGAATCATTTAGCATAGATTTAAAATGATGTTACTGATGCATTGTTTTGAGGTTTGCTTTTAACCTTGATAGTCCTGTAAAAAAACTGCACTATATTCAGTGAGATGCTTAACTTTATATCCCATGGCGGGAAAAGATAAACATCAATGCTTAATGTTTTTTACCTGTATTATATACATTTTTTACTCTTCCCAATGACATTCTAAATTTAAAATGTAATGGAGATCATTGTTAGTGGTAAAACTATAAGGAGCAGAAATTTAACACTATAACATCAGTACAAATGAAATGGAATTTTTTGGGGATATATGTAATATAATGCATAGGAAGGTACAAAGTCAATTCTAATAAAAATGTAAGTGGTTATAATGCAAATATGCACAGAACAAGTCATAGGGTGAGTGAAATGTTGAAACCATTTGGTGGATAAACTGGGAGTTCAAACTCTTCTGGACCTTGTCCATCCTCTCCAGAGTGGGAACAGCTTTCAATCTACATCTGTGTGTCACGACAGGAAAATGATCTTCATGCTGGGATGCAGCAGGTCAGGGCAGTGGAGGTCATCGTCCATCACTGTGTGGAGCTTGATGCTGCTGTAATGTATAAGGGGGACATCCAGCGCTGTTCCTCCTCACCTGGAATGAGGAGAAGGGAAAAAGACCTTTAAACTAACAGACATAGGCTCTATTGCTCCCTGGGCACCACATCAAGGCTATGATGGAGAGAGAAATTACAAGGGATAAATGGCAGGGGTGATTGAAAATGTTAAATTAATAGCAAAGAGTCGTTCACTGTTTTGTTATGTTTACAGTGTCATGTAACAGATATGATGAGCATTCCACCTAGCTGACAATTCTTAAATACAAATTCTAGCGAATTTGCTTGTGAATATGCCTTCATTTGAGTATAAGCACTGTCATATCACTTGTAAAAACTGGTACTCTGCTGCCTTGTGGAGCAGGAGTAATGTTACCTGCTTTGAATCTGGCAGTGGCATCTGGCCATGGCCTCTGTCTTCACCGTCAGAGACTGTGGGTGTTGAAAGTGACCAGTCAACGGAGCACAGATATCAGCCACTGTCTATTCCATCCCAAGTGCAAGTGCGTGGGGGGGTCAAGTGAGCACTTGTCACAACCTCGTGTTCGCAGGACCGCATTTGTGCATGTGGAACAGAAATGTTCCGTTACGAGGATGCTTTTCTGCTTGCATGCTACTCTGTGCACTCATAACACGTGCACATGCCTAGTTTTTATGTGCACGGGTTTTGAAAATAATCACTATAGTGTCGGTCCAATCCAAATAACGTAAAAACAACTTTCTAATGACAAACTTTGCACAGATCTGCACAGTCTTTAAGCAAATTAAAGTTTAATCTATGGCATGTGACCGAACAGGTTGTTCATTTCTAGAAAGAAAACTCGGTTAGGGACACCATCAACAACAGCAACAACAATATTGGAAGTGATATTGGGGGAGTTAAGCAACAACAATGAAACAAGATAGAGCTAGGTGTTTTTATGTGCTTCCACAATCATAAAATTCTTTTTGTCTTTTTGTTTCTAGAAGGATTTCACCTCATTGTTTGACTCATTTTGGCATTCAACATTTACCCACAGCTTTTACCTACAAGTGTTTTGGTGCACTTCGTATTGCTTAGCCAGATTAAACTCTAACTTGTAATGGACCATACCGTACTTGGAACCAGACCAAGTCCCGACTTCTCAAGCAGTCCACAGTTTGCTTGTTTGTACCCAGGAGTCCAAATGTTCCCACCTGTCCAAATGAACAGAACTAGTGGAGTGAATGCACAATATTTAGATTAACATGAACCAAACAGGGTAAGTGTGAAAGCCCCATACAATGGTAAGATTTGCTTATTTTTCTTTGTACACTTCATTATATCAAAAAACGCATTAAAATGAATACTGAACAGTCAATAGAAGCAATTTAGAAACATTTGGATTGCTAGCTTCCCATGAGCATTTGTCATGACATCTCATAAACTAAATATTTAATGGAAAAAAAATATATGAATCGATGATGAAAATAATCATAATGTGATTAAGTGCTCTAAATCAACACGTATTTGAATTTGAACTTGATTAGTTTTAGCGCAGCAGCTTCCCACCTCATATAGATGGTGCAGGAAATGTGGGATTTGAGGATGAAAGTAGGAGGGACAGGCTCACTGCGGTGGACAGGGCCACACAGAGATGGGCGGAGGGGCATCAAGGTTTATGACTGAAATCAAAGTGAAATATAAGCAAGATCTCTCTCGACCCCACTGTCTTTCTCTGACTTTTTAACCAACTCTTCAATCAACTCTCAACCTCTCAAACAATTACAGTCTTGTCCTACTTCCACCCCATGCTTATGACATTCATATTTAATGTATGTTTTGGCAAAATCAAGTTGCAGAGTCTGGATCAAGAGAGAAATATTTGAGGAATATAAGTTTGAAGGGTTTCATGGGAGGTTATTTCTTCTAGGTAGAGCATGGAAAAGAGAAAGATGAGTGAACAGGACGGCACATCAAAACCAGCCGGGCTGACATGTTAGTAGGGGGTCTTCAGCCAATTCTTTTCAAAGTGTTTGTTTGCTGGTGGGAATGCTTTCCCTTCTTTTTACCTTTTGGTTACTGTGTTACTGGGAAAATAAATCCTCATTCACGTAAAAAGTGAAATAAAAAAAAAAGGTCTTTTTGTGTCTACCCAATAATCAAATCTGTCTCTTTAAAGAACAAAGCTTAAATGTTCAGACTTTGTCCTAAAAAGAGTTCTGAAGTAAACAAACTGAGGCGGAAAGTCGCTAAAATGTTTGATTTGAGTTTTCCCTTTTTTAGTTTGTTTTCTTTTGTGCCCATCAGGTCTGCATTAGACATAAGCTTAAGCCCCTTTGCTCAGCTGGGGACAGATGAACAATTAAAAGACTATTTGCCACTGATGCCATTTATAAGCTGCAACAGACACAAGAAACCTGGAAAATTAAAGCAAGCTGCTGTGTCCTCAGGTGCTGCTTTGGCAAAATATATGAAAAAAGATACCATGATGTTGTTTAATATTGCATCTGAACATTGTTTATATATCAAATGCCAATATTGTTCCTACATTGTGTCAGTTGTATAAAAGAGGAAAAAAACTGAAACAATTTCTTGGCACCAAACAACAACAAACAGGACACACATTAGTCAATATATACATCCTGTTATGCATAAAAAGAGCCAGGAAGAGTCAAAAGTAACAGGTAAATGATACGCATAGGCAACAACAAAAAAAGCCCCATCAGCTTTCTTTAATAAATGTCACATTAGGCATTATTTTGAAGTCACAGTCTGAAAACTTCTTTCTGACAGTCTGGTTTCAATCTCAAACCAATATCTTTTGTGATCTTCTAACTGTTTGCACTACTGCCTCAGAAAGACAATCATATGACAGACATACAAAAAAAGAGCTAAATTCCTGGTGTTCATGTATAAACCCATGCACTCTTACAGTGCCGGCATTGTGAGCTCTGACACCTCACCTAACCCAATAACATCCTGCTCCACATTCATCATCCCTGGATTTGATTAGAGACCTGATTTATTTATTTGTTTAGTGCTGAGATGCCCCGCTGTCATTATTTTCTCTTGTAAATAATTCAATAAAAATGTCAGCCACCTCCCTGCTCTACATTAATATTATGTGTAATAAAGATAGTGGGAGGGAGCACTTGTACACAGACAAAAGAAGCAAAAGAAACTGTGGTGAGCAGAGTCGTGTAGACTGCCATTCCCCAGGACCCTAGCTGTCAAACGTGATGCCCTTTAGGTCATAACGTGCAACTCAACACAACTTATCCATTCACGGAGTAAGACAAATAAAAACATGGAAAAACATTGCTGCCATCTATGCATTTATTTTCTAATAATGTGTTCAATTTCTAAATTAATCACATGCGTTAATGTGTGTACTTTGATAGCCCGCAATTTATAGATATATATTTTTTTATCGATCATATGTAATGTAATAATATTAACAATATTATGTTACACAACAAGAAGCCTGAATACCATGGAAACCGGTGGCATCATCCACCATCTGGGGTGAATACTTGGCAATGTCCAACTATAAAATTGTACCATAGTTGGACATTGCCAAATAGATTCAAAATAATAATAATAATAATAATAATAATAATTTCATTTATATGATTTTCAAAGGCTCACAATAAAAAAATAAATAAGACATTTGCATTCAGGGCAGCCTCTCACTGGTAGAAGTGGCTGATGCACAGTAATTGTGGGGCGAATTGTAGGTGAGGAGGAATATGACAATCTGAGAAGGCAAATTGATTTTCAGTCTGCATGGAGCACATGCTTTTACATTTGGGGGAAGGGATTCACACTACTCAGTTTGACAATGTGAATTTGCATCTTTCTTTGCAACAAATATTGCAATATATACATGCAAATGGGCTACAGCATCTGGTTTTCAGGACACATGCAGTTTTGTTTCTCTCTCTCTCTCTCTCTCTCTCTCTCTCTGTCTTTTCCTTTTTCCACATGCTTTCTGTATGCAGTACTGAAAGATGTATGTATGGTGTCTTGTAAACCTGAGTGGGATAGGCCGAGTGTTTGGCATAACACCGAAATAAAAAAAAAAAAAAATGTATCCATCTATCTATGCACCTTTCAAGAAACTACTGTTCATCCTCATTTTGCTGAAGAACCCCTGGAAGATCCTTGAGGACCCCTGGGTCCCCAGACCCCACTTTGAAAACCCCTGCTCTAGCATACATTCAACACTTTGAAAAGCTGAATTTTCACTACACCAATAACTTGGAAAAAAACTCAAAAGTTGTTTGGTTTTTGAGCTGCATGCGGCACTGTAACTTTTCAGTGGGTCTCATCATAGATGTGTAATGCTGTGATTTGACAGCATTTTACAACCATCCATCTTGAGGTCACTGGGGGCCCCTGTGTGCATGAGATGACAGCTTGGCTACAGAGAGCTAATGCGGTCCTGACGCACATGAGCCCCAAGATAATCAATACGGTGTCAGACACACTGAGAGCAACTCTGTGTTAAAGCTGCCAATTGGAGGATCTTCTCATTCCTGGAAGGAGATGAAGCCACCAACCTGGGTTTTCCCCAGCAAAGACAAGGGTCACCGCTGTCCAGCTATAATCTCCTCAGGTTTTCCAGACAGCCACATGTTCACAATAAATAAATAAGACATTTGCACTCAGGGGAGCCTCTCACTGGTAGAAGTGGCTGATGCACAGTAATTGTGGGCAGAATTGCAGGTGAGGAGGAATATGACACCCTGAGATGGCAAATTGATTTTCAATCTGTATGGAACACGTGCTTTTACATTTGGGGGAAGGGATTCACACTATTCAATTTGACAATGTGAATTTGCATATCTTGCATTGCAACAAATATTGCAATTTATACATGAAAATGAGCTGCAGTATCTGGTTTTCAGTGCACATGCAGTAATGTAATACAGTAAACAGCCAAAACTGTGTTTCTAAATCAGACTTTCCTCATAAATGATCAGATGTATAGTACATCTGTAGCTGGAAACACTAAATTATGGCTCTCTCATCTCACGTAGTCTACTCCAGGAGTCAGACTAAACCCCAAATACAGAGCATTCTCATTTCAATCAGTGATCCATCATCAGATATTTTCATCTTTTTAGCATGGATAGGGCCTATTTCACTCAAGCCTCCCATCTCAGGGTTTCTATAAGAGCACGTGCCTCATTATTGGTTTTCATCTCAAGCTATATTTTCTCCTGTGGGAAATCCATTGTTTCAGTATAAAAAGCATCTCATTTCACTCTCTGATTTGTTTACTTGGCTAATGGGACTGCAGTGTCCTTTGTTGAGCCTTTGCAGAGCGTGACAGAGCTGTGCTGTGTTGTGCAGACAGAGCTTGTGTAGTTTGGCTAGAGGAGCGACTGAATCTCACTATTTGATATCAGGGAGGCTTTCATGCTAGATTTAATGACTCATTGCCAGCTGACATAATTGCACTTTCAGATTTTTAATAAGAGTTTGAACATAATAAGGGAGTAATGTGCAGTGTCGCGAACACCACTTTTTACAAATGCTTTCCTTTTTAACTATGATAATAATGGTAATTACAAAGATAATATGCTCTAATTGCTAGGAGGGGATAAATTACTTTTTTCCCCTAATCCCATATCTGCTACCAGCCTTCTCCTACTCTCATTGTCTGCTCTTGCAACAGGTTGCGTCAGACATTAAAGGAATATTTGAACGTACAAACAGGCTGTTGGTCCTACACAGCAGCAGCTACGTTGGCACTCATAAAATTATTCATGATTTGACTCAACCTGTGAGAGACTACACTGTCGAGATCATTTTCTCTCAAGGGGATTTCAGTGACTTGGTAAATTTCACATGGGGATGTATATATTGTGGCTGTGACAATCCTCATAAAAAGTGTGTTGCCATTATTATTTCTACTACTTAGCTTAGCTATTTAACCATTTATTTGTATAACGCTGAAGTTTTTCTTTTTCTTTCTTTTTTTTTTTTTTTTAACTGCAAATTGATGAGAAAGTCTAAAGTCTAAGTAAATCACACCTGGGCAGTACTGCAAATGTTAAACATCCTTCTTTGATGATATTGCCCATCATGTCATCCACATATCGTGCTCACAGGAGGCAGTGGGGAAAAAAAGATACAGAGAAACTATAGTGTGAGCAATGCAAACCTGTGACATCACAATGACATATGTGTCTCAGTTCAGTGAGTAACCAGGACTCTCTGTGATGCTCAGAAAACACCACGGCGTGTGCTGCAGTGTCAGAGTAGAGAATCTCACTCCTCGAGCCATCACGTGGTGAAATGCCTTTTGTTTTGTTTAGTCAATATAAGAGGTACTGGTGACTTAATCTCAATAAAGGACTGAATTATCTGTACAATTGCCCTTTGGGACCGCTGTCAAGGCTATTCTCCTTATACAGCTTCTCAAAGCCTCTCTCTCCCCACATGAAGTCTATGTGAGAGGAATACAATGCGGGCAGTTCAGACACCACAAAAGGGCATTGCATTAGAAAGCCATACCTCTGCTGTGTGACCTTTGGCTATGCTGGGGAGGTCGGTTCAATCCCCACAGACACCCAGTCAGCTGCAGCCAAGGGAAGAGAATAGATTCTAAATCAGGGATTCAAGGTGTGCACGTCAGAGAGCACCCAAGCAAATGGCAGCCTGTTGTTTCCCCCATTTATACATTTGAATGTCCACTGTGGGTGGTACACATACTGCAGAGTGTACATTCATTAACCTACAGTTAGAGTTAAGAGTTTCACACCTGGATATGAACATGTAACAGGAGCAAATGGCTCACTAAAGGAAGTGGTTTCACCTTTATTGCTACCCAGTAACCCACAACTTATTCTAATTCTGTTCTGCAAGTGCTTTTATGAAGTTTTTTTTTTCTGTTGATGATAGGATAGTTAAGTGTTTTTGTGGGGTTATGCCCATCTTATGTGAGTTGTAGACCAGTCAGCAGCTCAAGATCTTTGTTCTCTATCTACCATCTCAGTCCAAACTCCTGTGTACATCGCCAGATTGTGAAGCTCAGAGTAGGAATTTGCACTTTTACTTTTGATTGATCAATTAAACCAACAAAACGTTGCAGCCAAACCTCGTAACATGTCTTATTCAGGAGCTTTGGACCACAGGCCTCCAGTTTTGCATTCCCCTCATTTTCTCAATGAACTGTGGATCAATCATTTCTTGATGTATTATTTATACAATATCTCCTGTCTCTGGGTCTGTCAAAATGGAGGGAGTTAGAAAGAGCTGCACTTAATTGTGAAAAAAAAGATTTCAGCCAGTTTCTAAACCAATGAGTCATCATGGGATGAGAAGATATGCAGAAACCCCAGGAGACACGAACAGAGGGGATTGTAAAAGCCTTAAATGGGATAATCTTGGCTGAGCATTTCTTTCAAAGCGGAACGGGATAACATTTCAAACACAGAAGTACAGAGCACTTTCTGCTGCAATATGTCCATTTGTCTATGTCCTTTGACAGAACTAAATTACGTGGCATTTTGAAATACACATTGTGTTTTGCTCTGCTCAAATATATGAGTCAATATCAATATAGGGTACCATTTGGCGTCCCAGGCAGAAATCACTCACTTTTCATGAAAAATTTGCAAAATAACAAAACTCTGAGGGTTTATTATAAATGGCCAAACATTTAAACACACATTGGTACAGAGATACATCTTTAAAAGTGTGTTTTTCATATTTAAAAAAATGTTCTATGATTAGATGCATGTGATTTTGCCATGTCCCAAACTCCTCTCTACTAACTTCACTGAGTGAAATAAGTAGATAAATGATATACAATGTACAAACCTTTTACATGCTCTAGTTGCTCTCATCAAGTACTTGAATAAAATGAGTCAATTGGATCATTTATGGTCTAATGTAATAATAATAATAAACGTTTTGCATGTGTCCCTGGATTTGCTGTCCACCCCGTCATTAGGTGGTTACTGCCACTATAAGAAACCACCTGCTGTAATCAGTGACATCACTACCACTGCTTTGTCTTTTACAAATGGAGTGAAGAATAGCTCCTGCAGAGAGAGTACATATCAACATTTATATTTTGACATTCTCATCATTTTATGATTGAACTTGAATGTGTTCAATCTTAATGTGTCCACCTTGTCATTGCAAAATATGAATCTATATAAATGCTTTTCAGAAATTCAAAATATGTTTGTTAAAGTATACACAGTCACCTTCCTAACTGATACATGTTGCTAGCTAATGGCCCACCATGTGCTCATTAAATGCAAACTTCAGCCAGATACGTCCACCCTGTCATTGTCCACCCCGTCATCAAGTCTAGTTTTATAACAGTTTTATAAGTTTTTCAGTGTTTCAGAAGTCAAGTGGAGGACAAAACATATGCAGAGAAAGAAACCATTTGAAAGGATACCTATGTTTATACTTTCTGTGGTAGGCCTACATTTAGGGACCAAGGGTTTTTGTTTTGTTTATATCAATCTTGTTTTTTCGTCTAGTTGAAGGTTTTATTTATTTATTTTTGCTGTTGTTGAGTGTCATTTCCAAATGTAGCCTACCTGTGCACAATTCAAAATACAGTAGGTGAAAAAAGTCATGTTTTGACAAAAAACATTTGTTGACAAAACCATAACATTGTCCACCCCGTCATGTCATTGTCCACCCCGTCATGTTCATGTTTTATGTGAATAAATAATTATTTTCACAAGTTATCAAAACCTTTTGTGTGATTTTGCTCTGAAGAGATTAGGGCCAAACAGTATTATTTCAAAGTTTGACCAGATACCTTTATTTATAGAGTTTATTCAGAAAAGAAAGTACAACTTTCACAGATTTTACATATACAAACATATTTTTCCATAATTTCTGTATTTTTGAGAGATGTTTTCCAGAAACTAAAATATATTCCTGAACGAGGGACCAAATACCTTTCTGAAAATGTACATTTTGTAATCAATATGATTAGAACATATTTACTCTATTTAGAAATTGTCCCATGACAGGGTGGACACATTTTGCAATTCACTTGTACTTTCTATGCTTGCAGTCAATTTATAAAAGGTGCAGGAGCTTGACCAACATGCATTTCTAACAGCTTAAGGTCTACTTTATACAATGGATATGGAGTTCAGTGGAAAATCTCATCTTTTTTTTTTTGTGTGTCATTGGGAAGTCTCAATGGCACTTTATACTGATATTGACTCATATTGTACTTATACTGGTTAAAGTTTTATGCACAATTACAGGGTATGCTATTCATTAAAGAAGTAGTAGTACAATGTTAACACCAGCCTGGTTAAAGTGACTGCTGCTCAGTACAGACATTTCATAAAGTATCAGTTAATTTAGCTGAAGTGCCGCTGTCAGTCACATTTCACTGTCTCGAGAAAATATTCTCAAATCATCTGCATCAGCCCCCAAAACCTGAAATTGTAGGTAACAAGCTCATGATCACTGGATCACATGTTGCTGTTAGCATCAACATCAACACCATTGGCATCATCAACATCATCATGATCATCAAACAAATTTTTGCTGATGACATCAACACCACAAAACACACCAGTAAGTTAGTGCAAAACACTGTGCTTAGTAGCAAACTTCGAATGGAGACAAAGAAATGATTAGCTGAGGCATTTTCTCGCTCTAGGACTCTTCCAGTGAGTCTGGATTCCTACCTATTGTAGTGGAGTTAGCTGCTCATTGCAAGTGTAATAAATCCACCAAGTCTGGTCTGTTAACTCAAGAACAGGAACTTCACCAGGAGTGATCCCAAATGAATGAAGTATACATAGTCTGGACGATAACACAATTTTGAGCAGTGACACAAAGCTGAAAATTGTTTTTAAAAATGCATAACAACACACATTTGTTTACATTTCACTTTCAACACTCTTTTCAGCCCCCTAGCTTTCAAAATGAAAGAACTACTTTCTGCCATAGCATTGGTGATCTGGTCCTATATTCAGCCGAGAGGGTGATACAGTGGCAGTGTAAGCACAAAAATCCGTCAGGGTAAGAATCTCAATTATTACGTTCACCAAATCGGTTTCCACTGCATCAATGGCTTATATATTTCTCACCTCAGTGTTTTCATTACGTAATTAAGATTCCCTGCTGCAGATGCTGACCTGTTAATCCACATTGACTGACAGCTTCAACAGAATCAAAGGCTCTGAAGATTTTAATCACTCCCGGCTGTCTCCATCAAGGTGCATGGCAGAGCTTTACAAAGCTAAGTTATATTTCCATCAGATACACACATTTTTTTCATTTCATTTTCATTCATTCCAACTATATATGTATGTGATTGTGCTGTGAACGGTTGTCCTCCAACACAGAACTGTCACACCTCGTCTTAACAACAGGCTTAACAAATAAGCATCAGCAAAAAACAGAACACTACTGTTGTAGTGTTCAGTGAGGTTGTCTAGACATGTTGCGAGCCTAGTGAGCAACACAATGGAACATCTTTCCCTAAAGTGTTAACGGATGCTTGGTGTCTATTTTTCACCCATCATGTTCCGCTACTATTCACCCATTTTGTTTTTGTATCCTCAACAGATTTCAGGGACTGGTTGATGGATACCCACCCTCACTCAACCCACCACTTCACAGTGTTGCTGCAGCTCACAGCCAACTTCCATGTCTAATATCAGTGAACTGTTTCATTCACTTGGACCAGAGCAACATGGTAAAATATGTTTTCTCCTTCCAATCAAACTTAATGTAAGCTGCCATATATTTGCTCATGATTCTTCACCCTGAGCGCTTTGGGAGAAAGGGAAAGTTTTTGGGAGAAGCTTTTGTTGCAGCCCTGAGCGCATAGTTTCCTTTTTGGAGAAGCTTTTGTTGCAGATCAGCAAATACACAAACCAGTCCAACATGGTGCAAATCATATTTAGGGGGAAGAGTAAGGAGTCATTTGGTGAGCAAGGACTGACATCAGCCCATACCATACCTACTTACAGTGTATTTTTCCTCATACCACCACGTTTTCAACTGCACTGCAGGTCCTCCCAGTGCCTCTGACCATGAAAATACCAAACATCAGACGCCACGCCCACTGTGCCTGCAGTGTATGCCGCTGGCTGCTCTTTCCACCACATACCTTTGATTCATGAAAGAAGATAGCCCTCCAACTGTTCAGCAGCAGTGATGGGGTTTGAATGAGCAAAATAGGATAGTGCTCATGGATGCATTTTACAGCTGTATTCAGCATGTATGGCCTCTGTTTTATGCCAGTTTAGGTTGAAAATTTAAAGCATGCCAAGTCCCAGAGGAAAATAATTAACACATGTGTTGAATACCGCAACCTAGCAGTTGTTTGCACAGTTAAAGCACTGCACTAGGCAATTTCACAGTGGCAACTTCGAATGGCTGTGAAAAGAAACTGATGGAAAACCATGTGAATTTCACTGCCCAGACCTCCATAAGGTGACATGAGCAAACTACTAACAGCACTGCCAGTATGTGATGCTTTATGTCAAAGAAGACCAAAGGCATGAAAGAGGCAAAAGATGCAATGTTAAGGCAACTTATGTCTGGAGGGAGTCTTTGCTTGCTGCCATTCGGGATCATTTTTTCTTTTATACTTTGTGCCACACTCTGAATTACTCATTTCCTGTGTGTGGACAGTTTTTTTTTTTTTTTTTTTTTTTTTTTTTTTTGAATAGTTCATATCCTGCAAAAGAATTTCATTAGCTGAATCTATGACATCTAAATTACCAGGGATGCACTGCAGAAACTGTCCATGGTAACAATTAATTCAATCTAATCTGCAGTGTTGAAACTCTTGTTTTTTTTTTTTTTTTTTTCAAAACTAGAAGATGCCTTTAACAGAATGCAGACCTCCACCAAGGAAGTAGATCCAATGTTTGCTTACACCCAATAGTGCGTTAAGTCTCTGCTCCATCAGCTGATTTGATCTGATATGCAGAATTACAAACAGTTAAACCATCTACACGGGTTGCCTTATACATGCAGCAACTAGGTGGATCTGAGATGTTGCGCACCATTTTATATCGTAAAAAAATTAAATGCATGTGAAGTCTTTTAATAACTAATATCATATTTTCATAGCAGAGTTTTAACAAACTCTATGGCACTTCCATGTCAAATTCCCCGCATGACATCAGTTAACAAAAATATGGTGATGAAGTTCATAAGGCAAATTGGAACACAGTCATAGTAGCATTCCTGTTTGTCCTTGTTGTATCTTTTGGCCGATCGGTATGAAAATAGAATAAACTCTTCATGGGCTCAGGACCAGCCTTTCTACAAAGTTTCATGCACATCCATTGAGAACTTTTTGAGATATATTTGTCAGAGACAGACATGGCAGTTAACATAGCTTCAACCTCCTTGGTAGAAAATGATCTGCAGGTAGGAGAAGATAAACTCACTTTTGGGAACAAGTCTTAATGAAACATCATGAAACAAGGCAGAATAAAGCAGATCATACAGACATGTGTCGTCTTTCTTATTTGTCTTATTCTCATTAATTGCACTGATCAAGAGTAGCATTCCTAATTTTGTTGTACTTGTACAATGACAATAAAGGCTTTATATTCTATTCTGTTCTATTCTAAAACAAGTAGGATTATCTCATCCCAGTGGCAGATTTTTTCCCTTGTTACAAGAAAAATGTGATACTGAAGATGACACTAAATGACTGGTTAAGATGGAGATATGGGTATGGGACACTTTTCTCTGTTGCGGCCCCAGTTTGCCATTTAGGATGATCAAAAGACTACATTTTCCATGACTATTTTTCCAAGTGTAACTTTAATATTACTCTCAGCCTGTATTTGTGTGTGTGCTTAAAAGACAGCGAGCAAAAGCATGGTGTATTGTGTGTGTGAGAGAGAGAGATAAAGAAAGAGAATGTGAAGAGGAAAGAGAGAACAGAATGTATATTTCTGTGTGTACATGTATGTGTCTGTGTGGAAACACTCATGTAATGTCCGTGCGAATCAGAGCGTTAATTAAGTGTGCGGCATGTGTGTATGTGTTTGCCTGAGTGTTAGTCAAAGTGGACTGGGACAATGCAGGAGAGGTCCTGCTGGGAAGGGGTAGCCAGGGAAAACATCTGGCCTTCATCAAGCAGGATCAGATGCAGAGGCTGGGAACAGGCTGGCAGATGGTGGAGAGGTCTCCACACAATAGGGAAAGCCCACTCCCACCAACACTAGCACCATTACCACCCACACACACAGGAAGAGACACACTCTCATAATACACACCACACATACACACACAAATGCTCAGAGAGAGAAAAGGTGACAGAAAGAGAGCAAGTGAGTGAAATAGTAAGAGAGGCACGCACATGCACTTAAACATAAGTATCTGCCATTCAAAACTTCAAAAAGCAGGCTGATAATTATTACTATTTTCAACAACGGGAAAGGCAGCTGCACCAAAACAACTGTACACTTGTGACGTTATTCATGCTGTGTCACTCACTATATTAAACCAACATGCTAGACTGGCATTTGAGGAATAAACAAAATCCTGTATTAATCAAGCAAAAGCAGTGAGGTCAATTCATAATGCATTTATATACACAGGGAGAGTGGGTTAAGACGAGCCAGTGGGCCACCAACATATCACATAGCCTATAAAACCATATGAATCTCTTCCTATAAGATGAGCCCGAATTGCTAAGCCTTTTTTCCTAAATGGTGGCTACAGGTAAAAGTGAGCCAAAGGCTATGGAGTAAATTGAGCCAGTGGTTCAACTTACCCACCATAAAATGATATTTCAACTGGCTTGGTTTGTCATATGTTAACCACGATAGAAAAGGTTCTGTCTGATGTGGGGCCATGATTAAGTGGGATGGCTGGGGCATTCATGTTGTGCCACTAGAGGTACAATTCTTGGACTGGTACAAGATGGATGAAAGCATGAGCATTTGTTGAGAATGTTTTCATCAATCAAGAATGCAAGTCAGAGGTAAACAATCAAATACTGTCATAGTTCTGACCATAAAAGATGCCAAATGGCAATGCAGCAGTGTTATTCCCATGACCTACTGGGCAGCGTTCAGGAAATCAAATTTTTGGGGTTCAGGGGGAAGTATGGTTGCAAAGCTGAAACTTAAAGGAAATGACGGAATGGCAACATCAGGAGTGGAGCCCGCGGCTTAATTTCATGCACTGATAGCTCTTTCTCAATCCTGTAGGTGGTGGTGCATGGCTGTTAGTTGGTGAAACAATTTGTCTGGTTAATTTCAATAACAACTGAGACTTCCGCATGCTAACTAATTATATGTGGTCAGCATCCAACTTCTTGGAAGCGCAAGTGGCATTCAGTCACATGAGACTGAGCAATAACAGGTCTGTGATGACCCTTAGATGTCTAGGGCTGCACGCGAACCACACTGAGTGGATCATTGTATCTACCATTCATTAAGAGGCATGGGTATGCCACTAAACCCCACTCATGATAGGGACTGCGAATTGTTATTATTTTCATTCTCAGTAAGTGTGGGTCATAAACTCACACTGATTAAGTCTCTGCCTGTTGTACAAACCACTCCTCAGTATTACCAGTCTGGATGGGTTAGTGAAGTTCTCAGATCAGCCCAGCTGGCATCAATCACGGCCCCGGCAACATGACAAGAAGACATTCAAACCTGACTATCTGGAGGAAGTAAAAGACATAACAAGGTTTCCATAGATAAACCTGAGGTAGGATTACTTCTGGAGAGCCTTGAGCGACAACCACAGGGGTGCTGTTTCAGAAATTATACCCACCCCTCTCTCTCTCTCACCGTTTTCACCATTGAGGGTGTCCATCCATCTTACCAGCAGATCCTCATGAAAAGGCACTATGGTTTGCAGTTATGGGCTCCAGCCCCTTCCATCTTGGTACATGTTCAGCCTATCCTAGGCGGGTAGCCCTCTCAGCATGTCTAAGGCATGCCGTCTGTTGTCCAGCAGTGTCTCTGTCATGCATAGTCCATAACACAGTTACCCCCACCTGGCCCGTCTGTGCACCTCCAAGGGCTGACTGAGCACCGGGCACAATCCGGGGGGAACAGACCCCACTGTCCAGTCATAACCTTGGGGACAGCCTAAGGTACCGGCGGTCCCTATCCATGTGTATGTGTGTATCAGCAGCACCACAATCATTTCAGTGCGGTGGCCCAAGCATATGTTTGTGTGTGTGTGTGTTTGTGTGTTTTTAGTGGTAGATACACTGGAGATGCAGTACTGGGAATAAGGGGAAAGTGGCTACCAGCCAAAAGTCCACTGTAAGTGACCCAACTTCAGTACAAATAGAACCTTCATGGTCGCTTTTTCCATTGTTAGGTCAACACAGTAGACAGTTAGGCTGCTTATAAATTGCTTATCACGGGTTCCAGTGTGTTTGTGCCCAGCACAGACTGGTGGTCTTTTAATCCATGCTGGAGACCAGTGTTGCCAGAAATCATGAGAGAAACAATCAGGTCTATGGAAACAAGCCCAAGAGAAGTCACTTGGCTCACTGAAAAAAAAAAACCCAAAACATGCGACCTTACCTACACAGAGAGAGGCCACTCACTCTATTTATATTAAAATATATGAATTTATTTTGGATTTTATAAGTAATCATTTAATAAATGAGCGGACAGAGAGGAGTGGAGGGAAAGGGCAAGTGGATGGATCTGCAATAGGAAAAACATAGCGAAAATCTCTGCAAAGAATCTTGTCTAGTGCATGTGTTTCCTCTGTGAGATGTCTTATGTTTGAATGAAGGAGATCTGAACAATATGATGGGTGTACAATTCAGGTAAATAAAATAAATGAAAAAATAGAAACTGTCCCTTTCTTAAATTTACACAGAGAGAATGCATAAAATATAAACAAAAATATAACAGATTTCTCACACTGCACTGTTACCTTTTTGTCGTATTTTTCATTTTATAACAATTATCCTCATATATATATAGATATATGCACACATATGTGTGTGTGTATATATCTATATATATCTATATATATATATATATAGATATAGATATAGATATAGATATATACACACACATATGTATATATATATATATAGAGAGAGAGATAGATAGATAGATAGATAGATAGATATAGATATAGATATGTATATATATACACACTCTGTAGCATTTATAGCATTAGCATTTATAACAAAGGAAAATTGAGTCTGGTCATCTCTTGTGGACAAACCTCTAGAAAGACCTCTAGAAAGACAGCATCACATTAATGTTAGCTAGCTATACTGAGGCGATTTTTACTGGCATTAAAACACACACAAAATGAATGGTTGCCTTAATTAAACATAGCGAGTTCAATCAAAGGCAAATAATAGCCAACAAAACAAAGCCATCTCAACTTTTATGTGTTTTCAAGTTAGTTTAACAGTATTTTGTCCTTAGACATTCACAGATTACCTAGTGGTAGATCGTCTATTGCTTTGGGGATTACCCATTATCCTTTGCTATTATTGCTATGACTGCTTAATGTAGGCCAGTTTACAACAGCAGATGGCGCAGTTTTCCCATTTTTCAGGATTAACTTTGCAAAAACAAGATGCACAGCAGAAATATCATTGGACACTGTGACAATGTCAGTGTTTCAGGACAACATGGGGGCCACATAACAATGTATGCTGCTATTAGTCATAACGACATCCCTCACCATCATGCAATCCTAGGCCCATACAACACTGCACACATTATCACATTTCTGGACATCCTCCACAACAGCCTAATTCCTAAATGACCAGGGGCCAGAGCAGCCAAGATACTGTATGTTATTATCTGGGACAATGTTAGTTTACCCGGACAGCTTTGGTCCACAATTTATTCACAGGTCATCTGTCTTTTCATCGCTCTCAACCCTTCCATACTCTCCTTTCTTGAATCTTATTGAAGAATTCTGCTTTATGTGGTTTTTGCCAGCCCCACCAGTGTATACTTCTTGTACAGGTACTGGAGGAGGCTTGTGGAGACATTGATCAGGGGTCATGCCAGGCCTGAATATGGCACTCTAGGTCATACATTCCATGCTGCCTAGCTCAAGACATGTGATGTAGATGAAGTCTTATGGCCAGACCCAAAGTAGGCGAGATCCAGTCTAATGTTTTCCTTTCTGTTCTTTTCTTTCTAGCACAAATGTTTTGTTTTCTTCTGCTGTGCTTTTGGTGTTTGAGGAGTCCATAATTTACACATTTGGATACCTGTGTATATGTGTATAAGCACAAGTTGCTTTTGCAAGAGATGTATACTGTTTTGCTGGTTTGGTGTAAGGTTTTGTGGTAACTGTTGAGAGTTTTGCAAAAAAAAAAAAAAAAGCCTATAGTTTCAAAGATAGTGCCTAAGCAATCAGAATAACTTTAAAAAATAAATCCCCCCTGGTGCACTCTTAACATCTTGCCTGTGAAGTTTGTAAAAGAATATGGATCTATCAGCACATCTTTTCTCTCCATAATCATCATGCCACTATTGACTGGTTCTGTCCCTGCTTTCCAAACTGCAGTTTCCAAGGTTCTAGAAACAGTTTTGCCAAACAGGTGGCTTTTTTAAACAGAGATTCAGACTCGATTTAGGGCAAACCACAGTGCGGAGACTGCACTCCTCAAAGTGATGACTGAGCTACGGGCTGCTGCTGATGCTAGAAAATCCTTAGTTTTAGTTGTTAGATCTAAATGCTGCATTTGACACTACTGATCATTCTATTTTATTAGAGTATCTACAACACTGGGTTTGCATCTTTGGTTCAGTTTTTAAGTGGCTTTATTCTTACTTACAAGATAGATTTTTTTAGTGTAGCTATTGGAAAGTCACAGTCATCCTCTGTGAAAATGACCTGTGGGATACCCCTGGGGTCTATCCTTGGACCACTAGTGTTCTCTTTATATATGTTACCTCTGGGGCATGTTATCCTTGCATAATGTGAGCTTCCATTTCTATACACATGACACTTTATTGTATCTCCCTTTTAACACCAATAATTTTAATTAATACACTCCATAACTGTATTCTTGGCTTCAAATGCAGGGTGGCCCAAAACATCTGCAGCTAAACATTGTTAAGAATGAGGTGATTGTTACTGGTCCTGGCACAGTACTCATACTTATAAACATCTGGACTCTCTGTCCCAAAATATAGCCCAAAACAGCAAAAAAAAAAAAAAAAACTTGGTGTTATTTTGATAACCACCTCAGGTTGAATAAACACATTACCAAAACTGTTTAGTCTTGTTTTGTTTTTTGTTTTTTTTGCAGCTCAGGAGTCTCCAAGATAAGTTAAAATTGATCCAGTAGAAATCTAGAGACTGCATACATACATGCTTTATTTTCTCTTGTTTGGACTATTGTAACTCTCTTTACAGATGCCTGAGTCAACACAGTCTGCATAAATTAAAGCTTGTTCAAAATGCAGAAGCTAGACTCCCCAACAAAATCAAAACTAAGAGCACATTACTCTTATCTTCTCTTCACTGGCTCCCAGTGAATTTTAGAATGGAAACAAACAACACTATGGGTCATGTGTACACCAGCTTTTTACAACCTATTTTGTTTTGCAAAGTTAAGCGACCTCTAGCGGCCCTGTAAATAATGACACAGTGGTGTAGTATTAAGGGAGCAACAAAGTTAGTGTAAATAGGCTTGCGGGATTGCGGATGGATCAATCAACATAACTTTCACTGAGCTGATCCAAGTTCCAAACGAGAGCAGTGTTCATTTTTAGGTAGCAAATGTTAACTAGCTAGTGTAGCTAACTAGGGGTGGTGTAACTCTCAGGACAAGGGTGAGCATGTGGGTCCACCTGCACTGAATGCACTGACACAGCGTGAAGTAAGTGGGTCAGTTTGCTTGGCCATGCTAGCTTCTCTTATGAGGCAGTGTTCTCCACAGCAGTCCTTGTGACAGGGGTCCATTTCCTAGTCTTTGGAATCAGTGCCCCGCTTCCCTCTCCAGTACTTACTAAACTAGTTGATTGATTCGTGTAGCACAAATTCCACTGCTCCACCATTCAGGTGTGCACCATTTAAGCATCTTTGGAGCTCTGCTCCAAAACTATAAGAGGAAGGTGGCCCAGGTGCTGACTGTGTAATTATCTGCTTCCATATAGATTGTAATCAAAAAGTGCACTGTGGCTTTCATGGACATATATCTGGCCCTCAGAATCCACTGACCCTCATAGGACTGTCATATTGAATTATATTACTAAAAGGGCCAAAAGAAAATAAGGATAAGAAGAATAAAGGATTTCCTTATAACTGCCCTAAGGAAGGTATATTGATAGTACCCACATGTTACATGAAGCTGGCATAGAAATATTTGTGATTTCACATTAACTTTAATTAACATTAATTAGATAATTAATGACTTAATTAGCACAAGTGATTGTGTCATTATCACGGTGGGACATCATTACCTCTTGTTCAAAATACCATGTATTATATTTACCCAAAAGTGATTATCAAAGAGCAGCAGAAGATGGAATATGACCATAGGCAGTTGTTGAGACAATGGGTCCTTGGGCATAGACTTGTGCCCCCACATCCCTGGCAGGGCAGCTACACTGACTTGCAGCCTGTAGCTCAACAGAATTTGCAGCACATCAACTAAGACATGTATTCATCTGCATCTCAACAGGATTTACAGCACAGGCACACTCAAGTAAAGCCAACAGCACATCAACAAAATACTCCACTCTCAACCACAAATTATAGATAAGTTTAAGCCACCTCTAAGTTAAAGACTTTGTGCAGAGACTTTGGCTTAGGGGCCTCCTTAGCCCATGGGCCCCTGGATCTGGGCCCAGTAGGCCCATTCCATAATCCATCTATGAATATGAAACAAAAAAGACCTGAAAATACAACATATATCTTGTTGAAATGTCAAACTCCTCCTCCTAAATCACTGTGCTAGGAAAAGCCTTGATGGGCTTTTGAGTGCACAAAGTAGAAAGTAGTAGACGTCAGGAGGCAGAGAGAGAGAGGGCTGTTCCAGACTTGTACTTCCTCCAGGCATACAGTTGTTTTTTTCTACACAATAAATACAGGAGTGCTTTCTTTCATGTGATCACGGCTCTGATCTTGTTGCATAAGGTACTAGCCGCCATCAGCATCACCAAAGCACCGACAGTTTGGGTCAGACTTATCAGTGGGCCGATATTGGCTACAACCCAGGGCCTGAGCTGCAAGAGCCCTGAAATGATTAATTATGAAAATATAAATAATTACTGCTGTTTGGTTTTCAAAGTAATTTAGGCTGTTGGATTGGCCGGGCCTTATTAAATCCAAGTAAAAAATAAATAAATAAATAAATAAATAAAAATACACATTAATGACATGGGCCAGAGGACACAAGTAGGCTTAAAAAAATTGAGAAAGAAAACAACAATCATCTTTGTGTCCTGTCAGATGCGTTCAAATAATCATTGGATTCATGGGATGATTTGGAAGCTCCCACTAACTGACTATAAATACCATTGCATTCATGCTTTGGAACTTGGTGGCAGCTATAAAATGTTGTTTGAGAGCGGGCTGGCTTTCTGAGGCATTGGTCGAATGTTTGCCAGGGCTGACAATGGAGGTTACAAGAATCCTAGAGCTAATAGCCGAGGAGAATTTGACCCGTTTTTGAAGTCACATACTGAGAAATATGAGAATGCAGAGGTAGGAACCCCCCTCTTGCCTCATGTCTTTCCTCAACCATATGCAAGAAATTTATTCAACTGATGGATGAGCAAGTGCTTTCAGAGATTGCGCAGGTAAAATTGACAAATACCTTTCAATTAGCGCTGACTCAACTCCTTATGTTTCACACATTAATCAGCTCATTTATCCTAGATTCTGTGCTACGTGATGGCGATGTTCAAGAATAGTTTTCAACATCTCTGCCTCTGAAGAGCCACAAAGGAGAGGCTCTGTCCAACATGCACACTCTGTCAAAAGCACAAATGCATGCCCACCCTTTCACTCAAACCTATACACTCATGCAAACACATACTCTTTCACAATCAAAATTTATGACTGGGGGAATATACGCCTACTCTTATTTGAATGTTTGTCATTGCATACTGTCTCAGCTGAGAGATCCCTTTCTGTCCTTGTATTGTTCAATGAGGGCAATTGAGTTTTTGTTGAATATTTGACACTACGTACTCTGTCTCGTTTTCTTTATTGCTCATCTTGACAGTTGCTGTTTAAGCTTTAGTTGCTATAATCTTTATGGTTTGACATTAAAGACTAAACCACTAGCTGTCCTTGTGTTGTAGTGGCTAAACACATGCAACCTACTTCTAAGCTTTAGCACTCTGACAGGTTTTTCTGTCATCCTCACAGAACAGATCTGTTTTGTAGTTACGTATGTCATACCAACAACATTCTCCACTGTGATACATATCTTCCTGGTTGGAGTAGCTGATCCAACCAGAAAGCTCCAGTCCCCCAAGTCAAGCCCTGGACACAGCCAAAATCAAACACTCAGTGTTTTGGCTACCAATGAGAGATGTGTTTCTGTTGGTAGTATGTGTAAATTCACACGTACAACCATGCACATGCAAATGTCATGGTTCACATTTGCTGAAATCTGACCTTGGCATACACATGTTGTTGATGCATTTTTATTTATTTATTTTTTGCGCTGCCAGAGAAGACAGATTTTTTTTTTTTTTTCAATTGTTTACATGGGTTTTCAATTTATGTATATGGGAAATGTAACAAATTTTTGTGCGGCTTTAGTGCTATGTACCTGCTCCATTAGTCTCTTCCAGATTTGTCATTTAGGCTATCATAAGTCTGCTTTGCCTGACCTCTGTCTGGTTTGTTGCTTATGTTTTTTTGCAGTCACTAAAGAATTGAACATCATTTATCTGTTTCTGAATATCTGCAGTTGGGTCCAGTGAAAGTCTCACAGTGAATATGGAGTTTTTTGTGTATTCTTGATATGGAGTTGGGAGTGAAATGCTAGGCAACTGCTCACTGTGACTGGACATTAACACTGGCCTCAGTAACTCTTTTTGTCTGTCGTGGCATTTTGACATTCATAGCATATTAACAAACAGACTCTTTGTTAATCAATGTGATTAGCACAAAAAACAAACAGAATAAGCTTTCTCTTACACATATTTACTTTACAGAACAAAATGTAGGAAAATAAATGGAATTTGCTAAGCATCGCTACAGTGGTTTCTGGTTTATTTCAGTTGCTTCCCAAAAATAAGTTTCTCTATCAAGATATTAACAAAACATTAGTTAGTAAACCAAATGGCTAATTACCATACTAAGGTGGAAAAAATCAAAGCGTCAGACTTACCAAAATGAAGGGAATGAACTTGCCAACAGACCCGCATGTCTCATGACATGTCTGACTTGCAGGTCCTTGCAATTACTGTGGCCTCGCATCTCTGGTATCTGAACCACCAACACCATCGACTCCCCATGTCAGTTCAGCTGTGTGCTATTAGCTTGTCAGCTGGCTGCGTATCACCTGTCAACAACCACTGGGTGTTTCCCTGAATCTCCCGGCCTCCAACCAGCCTTGAAGTCCGCACCACTGTGAAGTGATTGATGATGGGTCAGCCACCAGCAGCCTCACAAAATTTCCAATTCTTTCCCAGGGAAATTGCTCATTTCTTCACAAGACCATTTCCATTCTTGCAACACAACAGCGTGCTAAGTTTATGCATTATGCTGGCACTGGGATGCAGAATTGTGATGAATTACACCACATGTTGGACAGAGCAGAAAAAAATATATATTAATTTGTGGACTTTATTGTTTGCTTTTTTCTCTGGGTTTTCCTTGTCAAGGGGGGATGGGATGCAGTTGCAAGGTAATATAAAAGTAAGCAGGCGTGACATTCTTATTTAGATAACCACCTCACTCCCTCTCACCCGCAGTTGCTACACAGCTAAAACTGCCACTGTGACATTGTCGAGGGCTCTTTTTTTCTTTAAGTCTCTGCCTTTTTAAAATACAAAACTGGTATCCTATTCGCTGCGGTGCGGGCTTCAAAGAGGTTATTTGTCATCATACAGATTTATGCTGTCATTCAGGGACATTTATATCACTTTAAGCTCTTTGGGTGTTCGAGCTCGGGTGCTGGGCAGACAATCCCACAGAGACCCCAAGCCTCGCTCTCTTTCATTTTCTTCCTTTTTGTATTCCTCCCCTCCACTCGCAAAGAGGGAGACTGTAATGATTGCTGCTGCTTTAAAGGGCACATGTTTTAACAATGCTAAAACAAAATGGGATGTGACTAGCTGCATGTGGCAGGGCTTTACTCTGTTGTAGACCTGTCTATTATTAGCTTTTGTCAAGTCCAGTCAAAGCTAGAGTGATATTGGTTCAGGTTAGAAACCAGCTATTATAAATTCATAAATGAAATTTAACAAGCGTATCTTAGGGCATTTCACAGTTTGATGATTGGCCGAGGTGGCAACAACTCTATATCTGCATGCACACTGGAATGATTTGGTTGTGGACTGCAACACACAGTCCACAGGTTTCTCCTTATTGTATTTCATGTATAGCAGTGTATCTTTATATTCATATACCTTCATAAAGGCGGCACTTTGCTTTGGAATTTCAGTTCTTGAAACTTCTAAAGGAACCTAGAATAATGTATGTGGAGTCCTGATCTGAGAGAATCCTAAGCCTGTATCCCACTGATGCTCTGATGGTGCCAAATCGATTTCTGACAGCCTGCCAGTAGAGTTCTTGTCATTCACATCCACTGCCTGAAAGCTGGGGAACATGGCAAGCAGAACAGCTGAATTTTCATGGAGTGGAAATGGCTCAAATACAATAGCAAAGTGTATTTTGTGTATTTTTATTTTTGCATTGTATCACACTTAGATGTAAGGTATTTTACACTGTGGAAGAAGCAACACATTTTTGAGACTTCCAAGGTCCTAAATCAGGGGTCACCAATCATGTGCCATGGAGGGCCAAGAGGCTGCAGGTTTTCATTCCAACCAAGACCTCCACCAGGTGATTTCACTGATTAGCTCCTCCTTTCTGATACAAGGTGAGGTGATCAGTGAAATCACCTGGTGGAGGTCTTGGTTGGAATGAAAACCTGCAGCCTCTCGGCCCTCCATGGCACATGATTGGTGACCGTAAATGATTGGTGACTAAATAAATGGCAATACACTGAGTAAATAATTTAAGTGGGCACTATGCAGTATGTCTGGAGTGTAGTCCATTGATGCCTATTGCATTTAATTGTGACTTTATGCATCATATCACATTACGGCTTTCATGTCATGTTGTGTCATGAAATATTCCACATATCCATATCCTGCACTTGTGGAGGTAGTGGCTTCCTGCTTTCTGTCCAGCTGGCAGAGTATGGGATCATGAAGGCAGTAAGGGGCTTGTCCAGAGGGGGCACATCAGGGCAGGTGACTTCCATGTGGCCCTCAACTTTGAGGAAGTCCAGCATTCCCACCACTGGAGCTCTCACCTTCAGTGGCTTACTCCAGGATGCCTCCACACACTGCCAGGTGTCAGGGTGGGATTGGTGAGACCAGAGTTAGTCCAACACACTCCCACTGCCAGCCTCATGACTGCCAGGAAGATCCTACAAGCAGAAATCACCAGGAGTATCCCAGACATCTGTCTACAACATGCGATCTACAAGGTGAGACAGATGAGCAGTAAGCAGTATGAGTGCCGGTTGATGCCGGCAATTAGGCCAAGGCAAGACAGGCACTCTGGTTTAATGTGGTGACTCCATACCACTGGAATCTTTGCATGTCAGTGAGTTGTTCTAGCCATTCACTGAGGAAGAAAGGATGTCAGTGGCTTGCTTCACGACCTTACGTACTGTGCAGATCACATGCACACTAGGCAGGCCATCCTGACTGTCTTACTGCATTTATAGATATTTCAGCGGGCTAGTCATGTGATTGGAGGAGAGCTATAATCATAGAGTCCAGTAGAGGGCGGAGCCTGTGTGAGATATTGCAGACAGGTTAGTGAGGGACACTCATCTCCATACTTCACATGTGGAATGTGAGTTCACTCATTCAATTAGGCAGGCGTGGACTTGGAAATATATACATCCCAGGGAGGCACTGATTCATTCACTTTCTCTTTCGCCTGTAGTGTCATGCTCTATTCCCTGGTTGAGAGACAGATTACCACGTGTGACCATAGCAGTCCATTATGTCACAGTTTCCCTCAATAATATCTGAAAGACCTGGAAGGTGATCATAGCCTGGCAAGGACAGTTTCAGTCTGATGGCATTGAATAACCTGGTGTGAATTACAGTCAGTGGGGGATTATTGCTATATACCCAAGAAGCCTACCATTTGCTGCTTTGCCTTGCCTCCAAATAGTAATTCCTTTACCAGCTGGTGTAAGGCATTACTCACCTTGTGTTTTTGCATGCATTAGAGGAAACCCTCTTGTTTTATGGCTAAAATCAAGTAAGTGCATTCTTTGGCTGAGAATACCAAGGTGGTATTATCATTGCTTAAGTCCATAACAAGACCTTTTGAGTCCAGAGTCGTCACTGCCCTTTACATTGTTAAATTTAAATTTAAAATGTCTATCAAGCACATGTAAAGTTAAAAGTAAATGAGTTGGTATAGTAACAAGCACTCTTGTTAATAAGGTGTAAGGCAGATTTACATGGAGGGGAAAAACATATTGTCAGCATCTCATGATGTAAGCCATGCCATTTTTGTGTGTGAGTTTGTTTTGTTTTTGCATGTTTGGCTGTCTCTGTTGTAAACAGTCTTAATTCATTGTATTTCTTGAACATTTACTCCACTTAGCTGCACTTCTTTGACAAATTAAAGCTAACTTGGCCAAGGAAATAGTGACACGACAAACATAAACAAAGTGCCATGCAGAGGGAGCAGAGCACATTAAAAGCTCTTTTGCCTAATTCATTTAGGGACCTTAGGGACAGATAACAAAAACAACTCCTGTGATCACTGCACAGATATAACAACACATGCAGCATGAGGGAGGAGAACCAGAATTGCCTTATAAATAATAATGAACCAAATACTAATAATAAGTGGACAAGTGGACAAGGTACACCAGATTGTGAGAGCACTCTGGGAGCTTTACAGTCAGTAATGAAATGTATTTTCTGCTTTATTGTTAAAACCTTCAAACTCCATGTTAACTTTTCAAGGACTAAAGAAAACAATATGAGCAAAATACATTTTTCAGTTTATTCATAAGGGTTTAATAAAATGTCTAAAGGGGCTTTCACACCGGTTTTGCTCCTGTTTCTTCTGTTTTAACTGAACCATGGTGCATTTACTCCTATAGTTTGGATCATTTGGAGAGGTTTGAACAGGGGAAAGCTGAATGTCAAACTAAGGTGGAGTGTGCCTTCAGACTGAGAGTAGTATCAGTTCTCCCTATTACCCTGGCACAGCACTACCTGAAAAGTGTTGTTACTGTAATTTGTGGCTCTAGGGTATGCCATTCTTTGATGTTTTTGATCACATCTTGCTTACATATTAGAGGTAATGACATATGCCTCTTGTAATAGGATCAAGGAACATGGTGTCGGCTTCCTCTATGCCCTGTTTCTGCTGCACTTGGTGAAGATAACTCAGTGGTGGCAACATGATGGCTTAGTGGTTAGTACTGTCACCTCACAGCAAGAAGGGTCCTGGATTCAAATCCTAGCCAGGGCAGGGCCTTTCTGTGTGGCGTTTGCATGTTCTCCCTGTGTTTGTGTGGGTTTCCTCCAGGTGCTCTGGTTTCGCTCACCATCAAAAACATGCATGCTGGGGTTGATCGTCCTGTCAATGCCCCTGACCAAGGCACCGGCATAGAACTGGGCATAGTCTCCAGGTGCTGTACGTCGGTTGCCTAGTTTCTAATAGTTGGGATGGGTTAAAATGCAGAGAAAGAATTTCCTTATGATGATAAGTAAAGGTTAACCCTTAATAAGTTGTTCTCCCTGTTGTAAAATAAAGTTTTTAATAGTTTGTTCTTTTGTCCTACTAGGCAGAGCCCTGTTGCCACTGCTGTTTTTGTCCTGTACTTAGTTTCACAATTTCCCTGCCTTTAGTTACATTTTCATCCATTAGTGTGTTATATTTGACTGTGGTTATTTTCTGGCTGGAAGGCTGGCTTTGTTAGCTTCACTATTCTTGTTTTTTTTTTTTTTTTGCATTGGTGTATCAAAATCAGCCAGGGTACATGTTGTAAAGGAAGGTTTTTAGTTTACTGGTGTAAACAAACTGTTGTGCAGGTACTTTTTATAACATTGTGTTTCCCTGCACTCCCCTCCTCCTGCAGGTTTCCCTGGCACCCTCCCCTGTACTGGAGACTTTATTTATTTATTCATTTATTAATTAATTAATTTATTTATTTATTTTAATGGGCCTCTCTTGCAGCTTTTATCAACAACCTGCTTTGTATTTTCTGAGTTTCAAATAAATTTTATTCTATTGTGCAAATTTGTGTCTCTGCTCCTCCTTTGACAAAGAACTTGTGTATTTGTTTACTCTCCGGGTGAAATTCCCAGAATGGCATTGTCAGATTTTGTTGTCTGGGGTCTCCTAGCACTCTGGTCACAGATGCAAAACATGCATTGTGGGTACAAAGTGGATGTTGACATCTGTAGCCGCTAGTGCTGCCAAAACGAGTCGGACAAATGGAGTAATTATGTGGCAGGGCTCTTCTAAAAATAAGTGCTGATGACAACATTGCACATCTGCTTGTGGAAATGTGCAAAAGAGGTCTACCTTATTATGTTGCTGTTGCTCCATTGTTCCAATATTGCTCTGTTGCATTTTACCCATGTTTGTCTCACTTGTGGAAAGAAGAAAAAATAACTTGATGCCTGAATCAGACCAAAATAAACTATAGGTGTGAACACCCCCCACTGACAAACGGGCATTAACATGAAAACGACATTGTCTAAACACACTGAAAATCAACAAGACTGGAGTTAAAGTTTTCCACAGGAGACAGTCATTCTTAAATCCTGGCCTAAAAGTGGTCATACCAAGTTTTACTTTTGTTTTTAGTTGAAACACGAGAAATGATTGGTGCCTCAACTAAAACACACTTAATATCTTTACAAAGTTCTGTGGAAATTATATGAGCTGGCAACTTTGCAGCGCTAACAGTCATAAGGACAGCCTAATAGCATCATTAGCCCGTTAGCTGTGCACCACTAAGTATCCAGACGCACTGACTGTGTATCTAAGACCACCAAAGAAGCTATGCCACATTAATAGAGTTTCCCGTTTGTAATTCAAGTGGTCATTATGCAGCCGTCTGCTCTGATGTCCTACAAATTGCTTAAGCTAAGTAACATCCACCTGTGGCAAGGCAGATAGTGTTTTAAAAAACATTTAAAGTGAATGACTTTGAGTGGAAAGGTAATGATTTTTGGGCACAGCCACCCTGACACTTCCTCTGCAGTCACACAGCAACACAGAGGGGCCGAGGAGCAGGCCGGCTACAACTATTAGGTTAGCCTCATGACATTTTCGACGCTGGGACGGAATAAAAGGCGACAGCGGTGCTGTTCAGAATATTCAAGCACCATGTGAAATAAATGGATGACTTATGGTTGGCATTTCAGGCTGGAACTTCAGGTTTCAAAGAGATATAATCAGCCTTCCATCACACTAAAATCACAGAATGAAATTGTAGTTTTTCATGTCTTGTTTTTGTTTTTTGTTTTAATAACCTTTCCAGTTTGATGGGATAGAATACTGTGAGTAAAGTACCACTTGTAAAAAGATAGGAAAAAATGTCAAGGGGATGGAATGCCAAGTGGCTGTATTACAACATATGTGGGTAATGTTTCACAGCATGAAAGACAATCCTCAGAAGAAATCACAGTACTTACAGTTTGATTGAAACATAATATTGACACTTACTGTAACGGCCTACAAAAGAGGCTTTTCTATTTTCATGCTGAAGTACATTCATCATATCTAGCGGCACTCCAGAGTAAAATGTTTTCAGGGTATAAAAATTGTAAATGTACAAAAATATCTTTGTCTATCTATCTGTGGATAGATACGATAGATGAGGTCTCAGACATCATTTATCTTCAACCTACAATGCTTTCTTGCCGTCCCTTGACAGGAAATTGAACATTTTGCTTTTGACCTCTTGTGACCCTAATGACTGTCATTCACTCCTGGACTCAGGTGACTCCACCAACACTAACAATGATGCTCATAACAGAGAGGAGCACTAACAAGCCAGTGGCCTGGATGACGATCCCACATAGGCTAAACACCTGGGACCAGCTTTTTGGATGAAAAGTAAAAAAGTCTTCAAGAATCTGCCAGCAAATACAGTTCCCCTTGATTCAACTCCCCTTGCCTAACCATGACCTGGATGACTGAGAAGCTTAATGGACTTTTGCAATTTCTGAGCTTTCTTGGCTTCTTGTTCTACTCTGTTTTGTGTGGCGTTTTATTTAGGCGTTAGGCTGTGTCTTGTTGGCGAAGGTGTAGGTGGGGGTGGAGTTTATGTTTATTTGTGCCTGTCCATTGGTCTACCTCTGACATTTTTGTGTCTGGCAACAAATAAATAAATAAATAAAAAGTTGCAACTCATTAACATCATTGTCACATAAAAATATGTCAAATTGACAAATTTAACACTGATACAGTGACATATTGTTAAAGGCTCGCCATAACACTAGTGGACAATTTCTCTATCAGGATTTTTTCTCTCTCTCTCTCTCTCTCTCTCTCTCTCTCTCTCTCTCTCTCTCAACCTTATACTGTAAATGCACACACAGCAAGAGAGAAAAGCCTTGTGTGTGTGTGTGTGTGTGTGTGTGTGTGTGCGCGCGCATGCGTGCGTGCGTGTTGGGTGAGGTGGGGGAGGTCTGGCAGTCTGATAAAGTGTCGCCTCCCACCCCACCCCTCCCCTCCTCCACACATCCCAAGTATCCTTCCTTCCCTGTGTTTCGTGTCAGGACATCTTAGTAGCCGCCACACGGCTCTGTCACCTTAAGAAATAAAAGTCACGCTTGATTTACCTGACGTGGGCTTTTTGTCTGAGCTCTCCTTGACCGGCTGCATCTGCAGTGAGACGCAATGTGGAAAACGTTCCCCCCAACCCCACCATCTTTTTGCCTGAGAAACTCCTCTCTATTCAGATGGTGTCTCTGTTTTTTGGCAGTGGTTCAGCTCGGCTCGGTGCTCAATCTTATTAGAGGGCGGCAGGGGGGGTCAGGAGGTTTGCGGTGACACCAGCAGACCCCCAGACACCGGCCGTCCCCCACCCCCTCTCCCACCCACACTCTATTCTACAGAGGCTTTTTCCTCTGATACGCGCACTGCTGCACACCCACATATCCACATATCCACAGAGGGAGCACGATGTAAACACACACAGCAAGAGCGCCACATGCGTAGAGTCAAGTTGACATTTCCTCAAGGTTGCGCGTAATGGCTGATTACTTGCATATAGGAGAATCATTGTTGGCATGCGGCAGAAACGCCTGTGATTTGTAGCAGATCAGTCATCTGTAATACAATTCAAATCTATTACATGTGAACCCTCAGCTCCCAGGCCTGTGACCTTGGCAGCACGCTTCTCCAGAGGCTCCTTTTCAAAACAAGTGGTGTTGACTTGTTGGTCATTTGATTTGTTGGGGGCATTTGCCTTGAATGTGAATGTGAGCTGAAATACTGGCAGTGTTTTTCAAGGTTATTGTTCGTCTTTGGGCTTTTTTATCTTTTTTTTCCCCCACATTTGAGCAATTTTTAGCTACGAGTAAGCCATTCCAGCTGGAGTAATGCAGCACATTAGCACATTAACTATTGCCCAAGCTCAGCGGTGTCAATAATCAATAGATGAATGAAAAGAGAAGCTATACCACGATAAATTATAAGGCATTGTGATGGAGGCTATAAGCCGCTAATGCTGGCAGTCAAGGCAGCAAGGCCAGGCAGTGACAGTCCAGCTGCATTTCTGCCCCCTCGGCTATTCTGTGCATTTAGCCCCCGACGCTTTAATCCACCACCTTCCTATCGCTCAAGATCCCGCTATGAGTTGTCCTGCTATAATTGTGTTTTATCGATTCTGGCTTTGGTCTGACGCCTAGATATCTCCTGTAAATGGAGCTGCACAGATACAGTGGGTTTACCTGTATAAATATTTCAATAAAAAACGGCTTTGGGTATTAGGTTTTCCCAGACCGACTTTGAGTTCCTGATTCCCCCTACTCCACCTTCCCCTACCCTGTGCCTGTGCTATTGATAGTGCCAACTCACAGGCTAATGTGGTCCTGCATTAATGCATTTGCTTACCTAGGTTTAGAAAATGGCTTGCTTTAGTTAACTGAACAGAAAAGAAAAAACATAAAATACACCAATTCAGGGGTGGAAATATGCTTAGTGTCTCTGGGTTATTGAATTTGGAATTTATAAATATGTTTCCTATTCCAGCTCACTGCTGTCGTGACAGACAGACAGGCTACCATGGTGATTTTGGCGTCACATAGAAAAGTCCTAAATGGGGATAATGTGATGAAATGCAATTCCAAGCAGTGCTGAATTTAGTGGCTGGATGTCTGAGAAGAGCAGTGGCTGGCTGCCTTTGAACCACTCGTCCTCTGTTCTCCAGCTGACCGTAGAGGTGGACAACAAAGCGGCTCGTCCTCTGATGGACCTCCACTCATCCTCTCAAGACATGAATTATAAAGCCTCCATCTCTCGCCTCCTCTGCCCCCTTTTTTCCACCTTCATTTCCCTTTGAGTCATTTCTTTGTCTTTCATGCCTCTGGGCGGGGGTGGTGCTGGGGGTGAGGGTGGAGGGGGGGGGGGGGGTGCTGTTGCACCATGCAAGGCCTTCATTCCTTCCTTCCTTCTTTGCTGTCCATCTGGTTTTGTGAAAACAAAATAGGGAGATGAGCCCCCTCCATTGGGTCCTCAGCTTGGTTTTAAACATGGAAATACCCACAATCCTGTGCGCTGCTCCCTATCTTCATCTTTAGGGCAGCTGCAAAGTGCCTTCTGTCTGATGGGATGGGAGACAGACAGCATTAAGAAAACAGCAAGAGAAAGGTGCTCACTTGAAAGCTTCCATCTTTATTGTTTGTTTGTGTGTGTGTGTGTGTGTGTGTGTGTGTGTGTGTGTGTGTGTGCATCCCTGTCTCAGATGATTCCTCAACAATGAGTGGATGGACCACAGTGACACCACAGACAATTAATAATGAATTGAAGTCCCAGTTCTCAAATGCTGAGCGACCGTCCAGTCAACAACGCAGGAGGCTTCTGCCCCAGAAATTCCCTCAACCACAAACATATTGGCCTAACTAGCCCCCACCTACATGTACACATGCACACACATGCACACACACGCACACACACTCACTGTCTCCCCTCCTCTTATTCTCTCATCAGCACACTTATTCATCCCTCAAAGAAAATACAGGCAGCATGATAAGGTGCAATCATGAATTAAGTGTGCTCATTTTGCTAAAAGAAAGACTTTGCTGGAAGAGAATCAGCTCCTGTGATTACATCTATATTCATGCACCTTTTATGGTCAATGTTTTGATCCAATATACATCAGATCTTTGTTTCAGATGTTGCGTGTGCTGTTTTTTTCAGCATACCACGTGGGTTTTGTTGTTTTTCGTTTCATTTCTTTGTTTTCTTCCTGATGGCTACATGACGCAAGTATTTCTACACTGATAATCATCTGTGATTTACAACTGCAGTGTGCTTAGCCCGCCACGTCACCTTGGAACATGTACAACTATCCATCAAAGAGGCTTTATTTTGCACATTTACTTTTTGTTCTGGTCCCTTCTCCATGAGCAGATGCGGTTCAGCCAGGGAAGCTCATTTTGAAAAATGAAAGTTATCCTGCTTAGACAGAGGTGTAGGCCTGCTGTGGGACATGCTGCGCTCGGGTCAGGCGGTGTAGTCAGGGGGAAAAGTGGTATGGTAGCATGAATTAACACCTGAGCCCTGAAAGGCTAGGATGCCTTGTACTGAGGTTAGCATCTGGATGCTCAGTGCCCAGCCATTAGTACATCCAGTTCGGTGTCACAGCAGTTTGTAATATAGTTACAAAATGTAATCTGTAGAGTCGTGTACACTGTCATGAACTGTCCATTTGTTTGACTTTCAAAGTAATGTATTTCAGTTCTAGAAGTTCTTCAGTTTTAGATGTATGTGTGCCTGGACACATATCATGAGGTAGTACAAAAAGTGACAAAGTCGCATTTGAACAAAGGTGGGATGGTGGATGGTCAATCAATGTCACTTTCACTCAGCAGACTACTGGTCACGCCCAGAACAAGCCCTGTTGTAGGTGAGAGTAATCGTAGGTGTACATTTTCCTAACGTAAGCTCAACATTAGCTAATTTAAGCTAAAGAAAAAATTGTGCAAAGGAATTGTGCAGTTTTTCATTAATCAAAGAGATGAAATTTGTGTTATAACACAGGTTACACATGAGGTTAGAAATGTTTAACTAAGCTACACTGCTAAAAAAAATAAATAATAAAAAATAGGGGAACACTTAATCAACAGTATAAAATAAAGTCAGATAAGCTCCAGGGGTATCAGTTTCACCTGCTTTTGTGCAAATGAAAGTGACAACAAGTGCGATGGAGAAGCAACAGCAAGACAACCTCCAAAAAGGAAATGGTTTTGCATGTGTGAGGGTGGCATAAGGGCCCAATGCCCTCTAGCGGAACCTGTGCTCACAGTCCAGCACCATGAGGCGCAACTGGCATTCGGAAGAGAAAACCAGAATCCTTGTAGGCTGGTTCTCTTCACAGTTGAGAGCAGATTCACACTGACCACATGTGACAGGTGTGAAAGAGTCTGGAGACGCCCTGGTGAACATTATGCTGCCTGTAACATCATCCAGCATGACCGGTTTGGCAGTGGGTCAGTGATGGTATGGGGAAGCATGTCCTTGGAGGGTTGCGCAGACCTCCACGTCATAGCCAACGGTACCCTGACTGCTGTTAGCTACCATCCTCAGAACGATTGTAAGACCTTTCAGTGGTGCAGTGGGTCCTGACTTCCTTCTGGTTCAGGACAATGCCCTGCCCCATGTGGCCAGAGTTTGTAGGCAGTTCCTGGATGACGAAGACACTGATACCATTGACTGGCCGTCATGTTCCCCTAGCCTAAATCCAATTGGACACCTATGGGACATTGCATCTGACACCAACAAGTACCACCAGGGACAGTCCAGGAGCTCACTGATGCCCTGATCGATGTCTGGGAGAAGATCCCCGAGGACACCATCCACCAACTCATCAGGAGCATGCCCAGATGTTGTCAGGAGTGCATACAGGCACACGGGAGCTTTACACACTACTGAGGCGCATTATGTGTTGCTGTGATCAAATTCACACAAGTTGGATCACCCTGTGTTTTCAGTTTTTTTTCCAATGATTTCTGGTGTGATGATAAATCTAGCACTCAGTGGGTTGATGATTTTGGTGCCCATTGACCGTTGTTACATCGTTTTGATCTCAGTTATTATTCAAGTTGAAAATCTTTACTGATGTAAAGATAATTTGTTCATCAAGATCTAATGTGTGATTTAAGTGTTCCCTTAATTTTTTTTTTTTTTTCGCAGTGTATAAATATCACATCAAGCAACAGCCATAGGGAACTATGAAAACAACAAAAAGTTGTTTTGAGCTTATATGCATATTGAATGACACATAATCATGAGAGCAAAGGCAAAATCAATTGTAATTCTAACACAATGTTGTATGTCGGTATGTCGTTAGCTGTCTATATGAATCCTGTTAAATTAAATGTATTCTTTTATTTGAAATAATAGCCTATAGTGTTTGTGTTGTTGAGACTTTATGGCGCTGTTACGTAATTAAATTAATGAAATTCAGTAGACAGAACAATTTTACTTGGTGACACTGGCATTCTTATACATTTCATATTATGGCCATGACGTGCAAATACAAAAGTGAGGGGAACCATTCACATCAAGGCCTGGTAAGCTGTCACTTGACTGCCACCTGCATGTCACTAAAAGAAGTGTGAAAAATATGCATAACATGATAATAGCCTTTTGAGACTTTTATGCAATAAAAAAGAGTTTGTCACCTTGCCATTTTTAAGTGCCCCCCACCACCACCACCACCACTCCCACCCCCCAACGGATCACTTGATTCTGGCGCTAGGCCTGGTGTATGTGCATTTCATTAATGTGTTTGCAGACATTAGGTGCACTGCAAAAATTATTCATCTTAAGAGGTCTTTTAATTTAGTTTAGCAATTCAGTATTGAAATCATCTTTCTCTCCAAACACATGAAAAAAATGAAATGATCCCACTTGTCTCTAGTGCAGCTTCACTTGTTACAGGATTTTTGTCTTCGAACAAGTATAAATGTGTTCAAACAAGGTAGTGTTAGGCAGATCAGCCCACCAGTGCCAAGAAAATGTCACTTGATTGAAAAAAAAAAAAAAAAAAAAAAAAAACTCTGGAAACAAGTTTGTCAGCATTGGAAACAAGTGGGATTATCTCATCCCACTAGAATTTTTCACTTGTTCAAAGAAAAAATACATTGAAAGACTGAATGGCAAAAGGGCTTGTTATTTTAGAGACTTTTTTTTGCAGGGCTAGGCACATCTCCATCCAATTGTCTCCTATCTCGTAGTTAGCCTGCAATGTTCAACATTGCTGCTTTGTTTATTTGCTAGTTACTTCTGTGCTCTCTTGTTCTGTTGTGTTTGTTCCTTTGTCTTTCCCTCAGAGTATTTTTCATTATGCCCATTTTGATGCAGCTAATTCGTGTGCTTTCTCCTGAGTCATTTCATTGTGGATAATGTTACTCAGGGGCTCCGTTGTATTGATGCATGCTGTTGGATGGAATTGGTGTCTGGCTAATAGACTATAGGAGTGAACGTAGGGTAGGTCCTGTTTGTATCGAGTGTTTCATATTGGTAGGAGTAAAGTGCTGTAGGAAGTAATAGAGTTGGTGGTTGCTATCACTCCCTGGGGCTGCAGGAGGCAATCGTCACAAATTAAATGAGAGAACTAGAGAGAGAGACAGGTTTCCCTCTGGAAAGACTATTGATGGCTGACAAATCACCGCTTTTGATGTACATTTCAAAGTGTGCCCTAACATCTACATTCTTTTATTCATTTATTTATTTATTTATTTATTTATTTATTTATGCATCTTGCCTTAGTTTTATTGCAAGTCTGGATTATGATCAGAGCTTGTAAAATCAAACTGAACCCCAGGCCGTTCAGCAGAGTGCGCCCGCTTGGCCTTGTCATTAGGCGGGCATATTTAGCAAGAGCATTCTTGAGAACTAATTACCAAGCTGTCTCACTTATGCCTCCTCCCCCCTCCCTTCCCCACACACACACACATACACAAACATACACACACAGACCCCTTCACCAAGGAAAAGAGGGGCTTGGAGCAAAATGTGTGAGGATGGAGAAGACAGCAGGGCCAAAGAGGGACAGGAGAGGAGTCGTCTTGACATGATAAACACAGAGACTAAGCTGAATTCATCAGACACGACAGCCCACGTTGCAAATTGCAACAGGCCCCAGCCTATTTACATCAAGTGATTGAAGGAGGTGTCCTGTATGTGCTTGTGCATGTGTATATGTATATGTGTGTAGATAGGTCATATTGACCTAAGCAGATCCCAGACAACTAACATCTAAATCCCACTTTACTACATTACAGCTATTCATAGAATAGAATAGAATAGAATAGAACAGAATAGAATAGTCGAATGGAATTAATAAAATAGAACAGAAGCTATTTTCATGCAGAAAACCAGTGTTCTTTGGAATAGTTAACCAAACAACCCAATAGCAATAGGGTTATTCTTGGGGGATAAGTGTTGCACTCACATTGAACACTCCACAAGAGTAATGTGAATTGATTAAATCCCAAACGATTCCTCAGCATTGTGTATGCACAGTATCCCTATAGGCAAAAAGCCTTGATTCATGCACGAGCCAACTGAGGGGAGTTGGTGCTCAGTTCACAAAAGTGAGCGTCCTTGTGGATGTGGAGGCATGGCGGAGTATCACATGGCCAGATATTATTCCCCAGACCATTTATTACCCTGTCCGCCTTCCATCTCATCTCTTATTCATTACACAATCATTTAACTAAGTGCAGCAATTACTTAAATGTTTAATGCTGCCATAATCAATATTGGCCTGGGCCTTTCAGGTGGACACAGTTTTTCTAGCATTAAAGTCCCATCACCTATTCAGCCGATCAGGTTAAATTGCACATGGTTACAGTAATAGGCCCCATTAAGAGGTCTTTTTATCAATGGCTGTAGAGACATGTGCTACGATAATTGTTAATTTCTGTCTTTGCCAATCAAGTTATCTGAGTCAATGAAGGCAGTCCTCTATGAGGGCAACATGATAATGGTCTATACAAGACTTGGTTGGTTGAACTGTCTCGGTCCAACTGCATTAATGGCTGCCAAGTCAGTCACAAAGAATATTCGCACATGGAAAATAAATAAATTAAAAGAGGTGTAAAAAGCATACCCCTTATACATAATGAACATTCTGGCAGGATTATGGATTTTTTTTTCTTTCTTTTTTTTTTTTTTAGTTTTTACGATGACTCTGTCAAGAGAAGAGACCTATCAAATAGATGCAGAGTGAGTTATCATCATGCGTTGGTCCTTGTATCACCAACCCCCCCCATCCATTTTCCCTCCAACTATTTTAGACAATCAAATCAGATAGCAAGTGCAAGACACACTGCCTCAGTGTGTCATTCACAGTGTGCTCTGATAGATATGGATGCCACAAACATGTGCTCACCACCTGGATCGTGTGTCAGTGTCAGAGCCTGGCTTAGAGCACCTTAATCATATCATCCATGTGTAAGCAGTGGAGGTATTGTATTCCCCCTGCATCACTTACTCTGCCTGATAATCCAGCCTCAATGACAGAGCCCAGTATGAGGAATGAATTACGGCTTGACGTCGTCGTCCTGTGCTTGCTGATGGCGTGGATTTATCATACAGGATTTATACTTCTCTCCCTGGGAAGGCTTTCAGATGTCGCTGTGTGCCGGCAGTGCCTGAGCTGAACAGGATGCTACAAGAAAAATTGAGTTTTGGGAGCTTAACCAATGATTAAGTTTCCAAAAAAAAAAAAAAAAAAAAAATGTTGTTTAGTACAGGAATAACTCTATGCTGATCCAGGATGTTGATGTTGTATGCTGTTTTAGAGCCATGAAGCATAGTGTTTGGTATTAAAAGATAACAAGAAAGTTAATGGGTCTGAAATATTGGAGGACATCTTTTCTATATTTGATAAATTTGGTAGCCATTTCACAGTGATTGAATTCTGCCATAAGCTTGTGGTATTTCAGGAAAGACACGCATAAGGGAAATGCACAATTCACAGCACAACTCACATTTGGAGTCTTCATTGTGGAAAAAGCAACCTTTTCTCTTTGTGAAAGCTTTTGGAATTGTTTGATATATGTTTTTATTTATACTGTTTTTATTCCTATTGGTTTTATATTATTCATTTTAGTGTTTTTACTTTGTGTATCATCATGTCCTTTGCCCTAATATTTGACACATGCTTTTATTTATACTGTTTTTATTCCTATTTATTTGATCTTATTCATTTTACTGTCTTCACTTCCTCTATACTCATGTCCTTTAGCCTTATTTTCATTTCTTATGTGTGGCTTTTAATTTTTTTGGTAACATTATTGAAAAGTGCTATATAAATAAAGTTTATTGTTATATTATTATTACAAATCCTTAAAATATATTGCATTTTAATTTTTCATTCCAAACACAGAAACAGAGACTTCCACACCCACACTGAAAGACTCTGCAGAGACAGAGCAGGGGACCTCACATTTCCTGCACAGCTTTTTGCTTAATCTAATGATTGGAATCTCTTTTTGAAATTGTGATACCTTTGCAAACTTTACATACACATACTGTCATAGACACATGTTATATTACCACACCAGTTCAAAGCCTCCGCTTATAAGCTGCCCTGCTGCCTCTCTCAAATGTCAAAATACACTGTTTTATCTTTCAAAATGGTAAAGGGAGTGGAGAACAGCCAAAACGGAAGCTGGAATCACACTTAACACACATCAAACACAATATGATAAAAAGTTCTCACAGGTTGCTCAATTATACCATAATCTAGGAGGCAGGACACAGAGCTTCTCCTTAGAGGCTGTTTTATAGCATAATGAAGCTGGATCTGGTTTCTTGAAAAGTCTTTCCAACTTTCCAAATGTACACCCCCAAAGTGTTTATAATTCATAACAAGATCAAATAGTATGAAATAATGCCCCCTTTACAGATCTACATCTATCACAGAGTGTGGGATATGAAAGATCTTGCATAATCTAAAGTAACACAGTCTATGTATTAACATGTTTAATGTTTTAACACCCATGACAGTAAAAAATTACTAAAAAGAACTATTATAAAGACAATAGAATGGAACATTTGAACAAATATCATTACATTCTGTGTACTAAATAAATGAAGGCCCATGTTCATGTTCTTAACAAAGGAGCAGTAGATGAATACAAGTTGTACTCAGTGGTGCTGCCCTAAAAAAATACTTACAGTGAATCCCTTTGTCTATTATGTCAAATAGCTTGACCACAATTAACATGTCTGTGAAAGCAACATCATACACTTGCATTTTAATGATTCAATCAGACAACAAATATTACGCCATGCTCGCTTGTTTGCAATTAGATCCGAGTGTGGGTAGAACATGAGAAAATATTCAGTCGGGAAAGAAATAGAAATAGAAATAATGGCTCTGTGATGTAGACCCGAGCCCCATTAGAAAACAGCATTAACTCCCAGCAGCATCTGCAGACCCAGCTGTATGTGCACAACACTGAGAACTTCAACCCTTTATTAATATGACTAAAAAATATGAGTGTGTGTGGGTGTGTGCGTGCGTGTGTGTGTGTGTCTAGAGGAGTTTTCAGTGAGGCAGTAATGAGTGTTTCTCTGGTGGATCGGCATGTAAACACTGGAGGAGAGTGAACTCTGGCAACAGCCATTCCCATTTGGCTCAATTAGGCCCGAAACTGAGACAATCAATGGTGCTGGCCTTTCTGCCGGCCCGCCTGTTGGCCACGGCGCCGCACTCAGTAAAACAAAACGGGAATAATCAAAGTCCATAATTAGTTGGCCTGAGAGGGTGCAGCAGTACGTTTTCACTCAGCTTTACCCGGGCAATGGCACAACGACGGTGGCAGCGCAGGCAGCACATAGAGATGAATGCACACAGCCTCAAGGAAAAAGGACAAAACAAAACGGATTGTGTGCTCAGCGCTATATGGTTACCCCACTGTTGCATCGGGCTTGTGAGTGCTACATGCTAGCAGCAGCCTAAACTCTGCTTAGCGACAAATGAAACGCCAAGGGAGATGTTGGTATGTGATGAAAAAGAAACAGTGACGAGTTTTCAGATCAAAAGAATCACTCAGTTGGGCACAGGGGCAAATATAACACTCTGGAAAGGAGTGAGGGGGAGAAAGAGAAAGAAAGAGTAAAGATAAAATAGGGAAAGGGGGGAGGGAAATATAGAGGGTGTCCTTTAAAGTGGTGGTGGTTTGGGGATTTGGAGGGAACGTTGGGAAAATGGCCCAGATTCTCAGGGAGCATATCTGAGCGATCTGGACAGGGATGTTAGGCTGGCGGACGGCGGCCTGCAGAGAGATGCAGCACCAGAGACAAACGATAGCAATCCCATGTCCTTCTCTATGGGTTGCCATGGCTCCATACACGCACATGTTTACTTTGTTACATTTTACTCCTTCACTTTCTGGTTTGCTCACTCATTCATTCACCAAACCACTGAATCACTTGCTTGTTAAAATAATAAGCCTAGACAATATTACATGAATAAATGCCTGTTTTGCTACCCTCTGTTTGACAGCTATACCACAATTCAACCTATTTCCAGCTGATGAAAATGTTTTATATTTGCTGCTGTCTCTCTGCCTTTCGTCTGTCTGTCTGTTTCTTTCTGTCACACTGTAACTCTTTTCTTGCTGCACAGGAAGTGATGGTTTCACATTTCCACTTTATTTGGAATAAATGGAAGAGTAGCTGGGTAGAAAGACGAGATTAAGAAAAGAGAAACTCGGCTAACTAAAACTAAACTCAATACAAAATTCAGACTCCATCCACAGAAAATCTAAGGAGGAAGATGTCACATTTACACCCACACATTTTGATGGACAGGCCATCTCTGTGAAATACAGAGCAGGAACACCACAGTAATGAGCACTTAGCGACAAATGTGGAGATAAAACCATCTACATCAGAACTATGCTTATTTAATGTTGGCTGTATTAATACAATAGTTGCAGTATTGATTAAAATAAGACTGAAGTGTTGTCCGCGTGAATGATGCAGTCTCTCTCTGGGCTAATCATTAACGAATATATCACTTTGTTTTGTTTGACAAGCTTAATAAAAAATCCAATCAGAGGTGTCTGGGATATCACATGTGACAAATGGATAGGATGGAAAAATGAACAAACAAATAGACAGATGAAGACTGATTTAAATCCAACCTCAAACTTTACAACTAGCAAACAGTAAGTAAAACACCAAAATGAGAGTTGAGGCAATGGCTGCAGTTGCCCGTAGCTGCCTAGCTGCATCATTTTGTGAAATCAGGACCTAAAGATCTTCCTAACACCAGTTCAAACCATTTTACAAAGCTGTTCATAGGCTTTTAAGGTACCATAATGTATTGTGCTCATTTGGACTGACACTGAACTTGGCCACTTCCTGCACCTTTCCGCCCATCAGATCCTGCTGGGGAGCATCTTCTACACTGAAAAACACACCATGGCAGCAGGTAAAACAGTGGCCACTGGACTGGGTCGTCGCAGTGGGACGGTGCTGCTAGCACAGGCAGGCCGGGTCACAGTGCCCCTGGTATCCTCACAGAAGGTGGCCAGCCTAATGATGAGGAAGACTGCATGTCTGTAAATTGCTGCCAGGTAGAACTGAAGTGGCAGTTGGGATTGTGTGTGTGTGTGTGTGTGTGTGTGTGTGTGTGTGTGTGTGTGTGAGTGCGTGCACGCGTGTGTGTGTGTGTGTGTGTGTGTGTGGTTGAGGGGGATTGTCTGTTGAATAGTAGGGGGTTAGATGCCTTGGGGAGGAGGAGGCTATCTGGACCCTGATCACAAAGGCAGACTGGCAGACACAATCCAACTATTCTATGCACACACACACACACACACACACACACACACACACACACACACACACACACACACACACACACACACACACACACACACACCTTATATGTGCATATAAGTTACACAATTAACAAGCAAAATAACAAAAAAATGGAAAATAGTGAACAGGTAAATGTGTTTAGATTTATCATGCATGTAAATATCACATTCACAATAATCAAAAATGATTCTTTGAACAAAATCCATGAACAAAAACCAGATCCATTATCTCAGCCTTATTTAAAAAGAAATCTGTTGAAAGGCATGGGCACAGGCTGGTAAGTTTACTTTATTTGGCCTATTTACACAAGGTAACTGGGATATGTGACTTTGCATATCATTCAGTGTGGGAAAAACACATATGAGGAAACAGCAGTGATTAAATACTTTTTGAGTTTAAGAACACTTCAAGGTCACAAATCCTTGAATGATCACAAATCAAATTCTGAAACACAGTGTGTGTGTGTGTGTGTGTGTGTGTGTGTGTGTGTGTGTGTGTGTAAATTATATGAAGATTATGTTGATGAAAGGATTACTGGACACACTACTTCCAACCTCTTTGTCAAAGTTCTCTGGTTAGGATGAGGCAGCTGGTTAAGGTTAGGCAGCTGGTTAAAGGTGATACCTTTCTGTTAATCGGTGCAGGCTAAACTTTAGTTGAGTAATAGTTTTGTGGTTTGTGTGCCATTCGTGGTGTCCACAGTGAGAGCGTTCTCTCAGTAGAGAGTCAGCATTTTATAACCTATTAACCAATCACAGCCTCAGACCTGACAGGTGTTAGCATCGGTATTGAGAAGAGTTTCGTTTTTTGAGCATTTTTGAGTGAAGACTCAATAAGGACCCTCCACATCTCTAGCTTCACTGCACAGACCCTCGGCACTGCAAACACCACAGAAACCATGAGTAAAGCTGTGTAAGGCTTCAGCACAGAGAAAAAAGGCAGGACCTTTCAAGATGTTCAGTGTGAGAGCATGTACCTGTGAAATAGAGCCCCCAGTATTGATTTTTGTGAAGCTCTGGGTTAAAAACAAACTAGTCCACCTTGGTGGCTCAGTGATCTGAGCTGCATGTCCCCCTGTCTCCCCGAGTCTTTCCTGTCTCTTTCTACTTTCGACAATGTAACAGAGACAAAACAAAAAGCCCCCCCAAAAATGCTCGGTGTGAAAGTTCTTTGCTGGCCAAATCAAGACTACACAGATGCGTTTGAACACAATTCCAGAAAAAACTCTCCACTGATGTCAAAAACAATCACAGGAAAACTTCAGGCTGCAGCACAAGCAAGGTCACAGTCCTACACAATCCCAGCACAAAAATGCAACTTTCAGTAACAGCTAAGCCATAGCCTAAAAATGAGAAAAGCAAACCAAAAGATTTAATTTCTGTACTGATAACACATTCAGTTAAATATTCACCACACACCATATTTAAAGTATATTGCTGCACAGCATGAATTATGTTAATTACATAATGTAATAATATGCACTTTATACTGCAATTTGTGGCTTCCACCAGGTCTTTACAAGCCACCTGGGAGAGCTGGGAAAATTTCTCGTTATTAACATGGCCTTTCTTGTGCATAGTTGTCCTCTGTCTCATTTGTGTTCATTTGTCTTATGGAGATATCAGAATTTGAAACAGAACTGAGACTTGTATGCATCAATGAAGCACTGCAGCCAGTTAATACACAATATGGATGTCACACTCCCCTACAACATGGAAAACAGTTTTTATAATTTTGTGAGCACTTGAAGAGAAATTTAAGAAAAGCAGTTTACAGGCAAAAACAAGTATGTTAGCCCATAGTTAGGAAAACCTGGGATTTTGGCTCCAGGAAGAGAGGTCAGTAACAAGTTTCATAGTTGAAAATTTTAAAGTCGTGACTTTCTCGCTCAGCCTTTTATCTATGCTCCACTGATGCTGGCTTTTTAAGTTCAGCATGAATGTGAATGTGCCTAAGCCAGCTCAGAGTTGATTGAATTCATTGTATTCAGCTGTTCTGAAACCCAGAACTCGGGCTGTGCCATGCCAGAGTTCAGGGTTACATTCAAGGTTTGTTAAACCACTCTCCTGAAATACACCCCAGGTATCAGGGCAGATGTTCTCAATCTGGTAGTGTACTTTGTTGATGTTCAACCTCAGTGTAGCATGGTTGCACAATGTACGTTTTAGTGGAAAGATGGTGGTTTAATTTTAGCATTTTGTTTTCATGCTGAATATAAATTCATATTAGATGTAATGATGTGTTCGTGAAGGCTTATTGACCACTACCACATTGTTATCATTAGTATTACTTAGGGTGACCACCTGCTAATAAGCCCAATGGGGGACAAGGGGTATGATTCTGAGGGACAATGTAGGACACCTGCCCGGTGTGGTGACGTAAATAAAGGATATTCATAAAATTTTAAGCATTTCAATTAATTGACAGATGAACTTCCACTTAAGATTTACTTTTTATTTAAAGTGAATGAATTGCAATGGAAAATATAAATAAAATTAAATAGCTTATAACATGTTAATTTGCGTTGGCTATTTTTCAATTTAATTGTTAGTCTTAAGTCTTGTGTCAAATGCCCTTATTAGTTTATCATATTTAGTCAACTTGAATTCTTTTTTGTTTAGTCACATTTAGTCAACGAAAAGTCTTGGCATTTTAGTCTAGTTTTAGTCGAAGAAATCCAAAGTATTTTAGTCTAGTTTTAGTCGACTAAATTACAAAGTATTTTAGTCTAGTTTTAGTCAATAGTCTTTTTTAGTCTTTGACCTGCATCATGTTGGCTTTTTTTTTTTTTTTTTTTTTAATTTAACAATATGTTAAATTATTATTATATTTTAAAAATGTAAATTGCTTATCAAAGAGACCTAACAATTCAGCCACCAGTGACTGAGAGCAGAGGCTAGTATGCATGTGATAAACATAGATTGAAAAATAAGCCAAGTGATACCTCTCTCTGAATAGACAAGCTAAGCCAGTGGGCTGCTGTTTTACTTCTCACCGCGCTATGCTACGGACAGCACCGGTGGTGTGTGCTCCTCAGTCACACACACACCACACACAACACACCACACACCACAACACACACGCCCCGGCATGAGCAGACAGTAGCACAGGAGGAGAAAAACTAACGCGCATCGCCCTATCCACGGCGAACGAGCTTTTTTTTGAGAGTTGATTAGGCGGGACCACGGTCGCAATTTGCGGGACGCGTGAAATGGGCTTTCAAACGCTGTACGTGCAAGCGCTACGCGGGACAGGTGGTCACCCTAGTATTACTGTTTTGTTGTTTTTGTTCTTGTTAATATGCCCTATAGTTACTTTTTAAAGTTAAGCGACCTCTAGTGGTCATGTAAATAATGACACTGTGGTTGATGGGTCACGCCTTTCACACTCAGTCAGTCCAGGTTCAGCTCCAGGCTAGAGCAGGGTTTGTTTTGAGGTAGCTGAAAATTAGTAAACGTTGCTAATATTAGCTGGCTAATGTTTCGTAACAATAACCCTGACCTTTTCCCAACCTTAACCGCCCCAACAAACCTTTCCCAAACCTTAACAATAACCTTTTCCTAACCTTAACCAAGGGTTGGAACAAAAAACAAAAAAACAAAAAACTATGTAGTCTAATGGATTGGAGGCATTCAGTCAAACTACAATGTTACTGGAATTATGGATGGACACGCCCACCAAGAATTTTTCCACAAGTTGCCACTGCTTGTCACGTAAGTAGCAGTGAAATTGTGCTCTGTACAAATAGAATGAGGAAATCACCATTCCAAGAAGTTCAGAAACACTGTGTCAAAAGCATCGAGCCGTCCTCCTGTTCAGAGGAGATCAATCATCTATCTCCGCTGTCACAGCGGGAATCCCAATGCATGATGTCAAAAACAGGACCGGCAGCTTTTCCCTCGCAAGATTTCCAGTGCGCCCGCCTCAAAATAGAACAGGTGCATCTGTCAACGTAAGGCTGATGTAGGTGTCTACGTCAGGAACTCTGGCATGCTGTTTGAAGTGGAAAAGGAAGCAAAAAAGCTGTAATATGGCCTGGGTGGAAAATACCAAACCTATCCCTTAACAGACCTGAGCGTCCTATGATGTGAAATAAAGGCAAGATGTGTCCTGGCACTGGATATTCAGTAGAGAAAAGAGGATTTCCCTTCAACAGGTCTTCCTGCACCATATGCTGCTGAGCTCCTCACTGGAAAATATTTCGGTCTCCCACATATATTTACATATCCCACTGGTCCAAGCACAGGTCTCTTTATATAATTCCATCGGCTCCACTATCTATTTTAGCACGGAACAGCATCATTATCTTTGATCATGGCACTGATTGTTCAAGGAGCTCTAACGTTGCATTTGTTGTATTTTTGATATCTAATTACCATTTTATTTTATCATTGCAGGAAGTATTTGGGTGTTTTGGAAGAATCATATCAATCACAATGATATATTTATATATATTTTTTTTCTTTTTTTTTAATGTGACCCTACAAAACATAGATATGAAAAGCACACATTTATTGGAGCATTAATTCAAATGTATGGTTTGGGAAATACTTGCCCACCTGTGCATCCCTATATAAACACAACCAAATGGAAATCCAGAGACACACAACCACAAATACACACTTAAACATGCCTCTTATGTGCCGTGTTCCAGAGGTATTGAAAGGAGAGGAATATTGAAATGAAAATAGACCAGTCTTGCATCCCAAGCATGGATCTGTGGGGATAATAGACCTACTGAATGCAGAGCAGCCAACAATGTGCTGCTGCATCACATGAATTGAAATCGAGTGTGCTTCATGGCCCAATCACAAAGGGGACGCTGTGAATGTGACTGTCATTTGAGTAGGATTTTTTTTTTAATGGTAATGTAAGATAATGTTGAGACAGAAAAGTAATTGTGCCAGTTGTGGATCCTATTAAGCTTTGGCTCAGCGAGCGAAACAACATAAAAAACAATACACGGCAAAACATCGCTGATGTGTGAGTTTTGCTTGACCCCGCCTCTGATGTATCTGAGAGGCTTGTTTATGAGAGGATTGGACAGATAAAGAATGTGTTTTCCCCTGCTATCAAGTTTCCTTGTTTCTCCATTGGCATGAATAATGAAGGGCATTCACCTTGTTTATCTTTCAATACAATATTTACTCGTTGTCAGATACATTTGGGGGCTTTTCATCATCACTATTCTCCAAGCACAATATTTTCCTCTGTGGCGCCCATCCTCACTGTTAATGTTTGATGAACGCCACAATAAAAAACGAGTGATTTGGTGGGGGGTGGGGGGGTGGATTGCTACCTGTGCCATGGTTGTTTTTATTCCTCTCACTACTCATGTGTATAGCGTCTACCCCAACGTCACGTTTCCTCCCAAGGGAGTCCTCCCTTTCCGGGACTCACTTTCCCCTCTTTCCCTCAAGGTGTGTTTGGGCTAGATTGAATTAGGCAAGGGAAAGTAGGTCACTGGCTTTGATCAACCTGCTGTATTGTTAGTGTGAAGGTTAAACCTGCCATTGGTGTATTCCCATCAGCAGTTTCAGCTGGTCCAAGTTCTCTGTGCCTTCTCTTCCTGCTTTTTTCTCTACCTCTCCCCCCTTTGTTTCCTATGTAAAACGTTTTCCTCCACCTGTTTACACAGGTGCAAGGCACTGGCCCAGCCACCCAGACTTAATGAAAAGATTTTTTAATTTTGAAAAATGATTGATTGATTTTTAATTAATTTCATATATAATGATCACTCAATGTATTTGTGTGTATGTGTGTCCTAATAACGGGAATGTTCAAAATAAGTCAGGGAAGTATGTGGAATGTAACTGTTTCCTGTCTGAGCTGCCTTCCACTTAAACACTGATTTTCTTCTCAAACCTGAACAAACTGCTGAGGCTTATTGTCACCCATGACATCTTGTAGTGTTAAGAGACTGTTATCCACTTCAGGTGGGCTCAAAACACACTTGAGAGCATCCATGCATACTGCCCGTCTAAACAATCTGGCCCTCTTGTCTTTTGTGAGTCTGTGGACTATAATGATGAGATTATTTCTGTATTCACCGCTAAACCACACATTTGCACCTTGTGCTGTTGACACTGGAAAACTTCAAATCTCTTTTGAGATTAACCAGTTGATACATTTATTTGCTACATTTCGATGCCATTTGCCTAATGACATTTTATCACCAAAAAGTTTGGAGGAGTGCAGGAGTCATTTTGCAACTTCCTTACAACTGATCCACTCATCCCTCTCCTACATACCTGTCTCATGAAACAGGCATGTAAAGTATTCTTCTGAGACTAACCAACTAAATTCCCGAGAGCAGTACACTGGCTACAGGACACACACTAAGGACTGGCCAACCTCCAGCAGGCTGGCATCAGAGGAAGGGCGCGTCTGGTAATTAAATGGCCAAAACACCCAGTGACCTTGAGATTCACTACTCATGATGTGTCCTGGCATTTAGGAGAATTACAGATAAAATATAACAGGACAATTTAATTTCATTACTCTAATTAGGGCATACGACTAATGCCGACAAATATACACCTCTCCACAGCAATGCTTATGTTCTACAACGCAATACAGTTTCATACAGTACAATCTAGAACAATCATCATAACTCTACTTTATCCATAATGGTCCAGAAAACTTGTCACTGTGCGTGTCCAACCTTACTCCACTATTTAGCTTTAATAGGGGGAAGCTTTTGAGTGCTAATGTCTTTCCTTTGACTCTCTATCAAACTGCCCATATGCAGACAAGGTGGTGAGAGTCATTGATAGCTTTAAGCAGCCTAACCTCATTAGGGGAAATGCGTCTGTATGGGTCTCGGCATGGAAGGAGGCACTTGTGTGTGATGGCCTTGCTTGGTCTTGGTAACCCTAATCCTAAACTGTAACCCAAAGTCAGCCACTTTTTTTTCTAGGCAAACCTGTTTTAAATGTCTAGTTAAGTATTTAAGTATTTAAATATAACCCTACACAGACATAAAGACATCCGCTTGACTTAGGGTGGTGAATAGCCCTTAGAGTATAAACGGTGAAAAGATGCAAGGTCTGCACTCTGAGTTATATGAGAATTCAAGAAGTTTATTTCAATAGAGAATATTTCATCCTCATGAGCTTCATCAGCATCAGTGATGTACCAAACAAAAGACAAGTTCTAAATAGCCTAGAGACACATTAGAGACACATTTTCTTTTAATAACCACAGAATGTATGCCAATTTCTGAATCAGAGCACTGCAGTGACAAAAGGATTGTCTAACTGCACATAAGAACAAAAAGAAAAGCAAAAAGGGACAATATATCAAAATTGCACATCAGCAGATATAGTATCAAGCAGTATTTAGGAATGATAGAGTCAATTTCAAACATTAGAGAAAAAGGGAAAGCCCATCTGGGGACGTAGTGAGAGCATGCTTGAAAATCCAATACGTTTTCCATGTGAACAGTTGTTTGTAAATGTTTACCCCACAACAGCCCAGCCTGACATGCTCAATGCCTATACAATGCATCAGTACAGTTTGAAGTATATCTCTGCTGTGAGGTGAAAATGTAGTACCCCCAAAATGTCAATTTGTCAGAGAAAATGACATATTTTCTGCTCTCTTCAGTTCTACATCATCTGGTAAGAACATGATTCCCTCATTTTACCAGATGGAAGTCAAATCTCCAGATATGATACCCATGGTGGCTCTTTATGATTAATAGATCCTGACAAACAAAAGGTCTGAGATGTCCTCCTAAATAAGTGTCTCCTCGGCCACTGAGTCTTCTGATAATCTCACCCGGGTTTCAGGAAATTAATCACATCAATGCTGTAAGGACAACTACACCAGCTATTAATCCTAGTCTCTTCATATCCATAACTTCACCTATGTCTGAGGCTTTTCTTTGTGGCATCTCTCTTCGTAACATAAGAAGCAGAAGCATCTCCATGATGTGCTTCTGCCAGTGCTTTGCCTGGGTCTCTGTGGTAGGTGGGGGCTTGGGATAGTGTCTCATCTCCATCTACAAATGAATTTAGCCAGTTTATGTCAACTTTGGAACCTGTTTCTAATCTAGGAAGTAGACCATTGCTACCAAAATGTCATGACCATGTGTTCTTCTTTTTCTGGTTCCTCTAATGGATTGTGAAATGCTTCTTAAATTCAAGAGTTGTGGAACTTTCTCATGCTGTAGGATAGCCTGGAAGTAAGTTAAATCTATAAAACCAACAAAATTGGTGCTTTCCTGTGTCAACAGTGTGGGATTTTTTCAGTATGGGCTTTTTTGTTTGTTTGTTTGTTTGTTTGTAATTATATTTATTGTTTGGCTTTTATCACTCTATCTTTTATCATTCCATAAAATGTTAAACTGCACCCTTTTTTCCCCTCTACAATTGCTATGTGTCAAGTCAGCAGAAAATAAAGCTGCACAGCTGACTAGAGCCGTAGTAAAGTGTTCACCGTTATCCCTGTCCACAGACCTTTTACACAAGCCAACTCCATGTCTCCTTGTTTTTTCATCAACACAGTCATGAAGTGTGTGTATGCATGTGTTAGGGGAGGGTGGAGACATGTTGCACACAATTAGCCGGCTGCGGAGGGACCGTATGGCTGTCATGTCTCCTGTTGTTCCGGGGTGAAGGCAAGCCTGTTTGTGACGGCAGAGTGCCCGGTGAACAGAGATACCCCACCCCCATTACTCTCCACCAAAAGGAGCCCCGTTCTGTTTAGCACATTCTTAAAGCTAACGCCTGTCCTTGTGACACAGCTCAGGCCAGGGTGAGATTTACAGTACGTGTTGATGCAGGGCTGGAACTGGCTAATGCGGTTAATTGGGTGAGACAGCAGTTTTATTTCACTTATGCCACTAATGCTCAGTCACTCCTCACTGCTGCTTGCTCCCCTATGGAAAGAGCTACAATAATCCTGTGATAAATTTTTAGAAGGCTGCTCTGCAAATATCACAGCAAAACTACAAGCCAAGAGAGAGAGTATCCATCCAAGTATCCATCCCCCTTGAGCTTTATTTATTTACATCTTCATTTAATTATTAATTTATCAATTTATTGCATTTTGTGATGGTGCAGTGTGTATTTAAAATGGATTAATTTGTTTTTTTATTTGTCTTTTAAAAAAAAAAAAAAAGAAGCTTGTCTACACACAAAAACTCAAAACTTCAAAGAAGATTTTTAAACTTAATTTTATTGAAATGATGAAAATCTGAAAAGTTTCGAATTTACATTTAAGGTGCATATAAATGTCATTTGAGATCTGTCTTGCCCTCATCACTGATTTAAAAAAACACATCTGTCCGTTCAAGATGATGGTGCATGTCAGATTAGAAACTCTACCATGAACTTTGCACAACTTTTCGGAGAACCGAGAGATAGAACAGTATGGACGCAGAGATCTAATGGGGGCTTTTCAATCAGTGATCCAAAATTTTTGGCCTTCTGACCAAACTGAGCAACTAGACAAGAGGGCCTTTGATCAGGGAGGAGACCAAGACGCCAAGGAGCATACTACAGAGGTCTTTAGCTGGATGGGAGATCTATCTACAAGGACAAGAGTCATAACTCTGGGATATTAGGCAGTCTGGCCAGAATGAAGCCACTCCTGAAAAAAGGCACATGACAGCATTTTTGTACCTCATCCCCAAATTATATGGACAGTCAGGTGTTACTAAATTTACTGTGAGAAATGTCTCAAAACATAACAGTTTGGCCACACCGAATGTGTCAACAGTGGTGTGTCTGTTTCAGAGAATGTGAAGATGATTACTTCATTTTTTTATCCATGCATCGTCAAGCAGGAAGGAATATACAGGTGCCACCATAGACAACACAGTATTGTTGTGGCATTAACCAGCCTTAACACTACCATGGCGTGATGGTGGCAGCGTCATGCTGTGTTTGGGATTCTTGTGAAAGTAGAGGAAACAATAAATGAATCCAAATACAGGCAAGGCCTTAATTCAGAGTAACAAAGAAATCAGTTTAGGGAGATGATGTACAGTACATTCCAATGGAACAAATATCCTCAGCCACATCATCACAGGTATGACCTCAGAACAAGAATGTGAAAGTCCTTGTGAAGCCCAGAAAAAAAAAAAAAAAAAAAAAAAAAAAAAGAGCTTCAGTCTCCTTTTAAAACCTGTGGAATATCTAAAAGATGGCAGTTCATAGGCGCTTGTCATACAAGTTGACCGAGCGTGAGCAAATCTCCAAAGAGAGTGAGGGGTAAAGCTGAAGGAAAAAGATAGAAAGATGGGAGAATATCACAAAATTCTGATGGGCCAAGCTGATGCAGATGTAAGATTGGAACCTGTAATCTCTGCCACAGGTGTCTCTACAAAGCGGTCATTCCAAAGTTGAATACTTTATTTCATTTTCAATAAATGTTGCTGAAATCTTAAACAAAGCGTACGCTTTCTGATTGTGCTATTTTGGAATAGACTTTCAACAAAAAAAATCAAATCTGAATGCATTTTGACTTAGGCATATATCTTTCATCCCCCATGGTATCACTCTGTTGTTCCAGACTAAGTACAATGAGGTCAATGTAAACACACAATTAGGTATTACATACACAAAATAATGGGAACATTATTTTAGATCATTTATATTACATTGATATAGCACAAAAAATGTAACAGATGGAAATATTTAAAAAAAAAAAATACATATTTAGATCCTGTCTCTCAAAACGGCTAATATCAATGAATAGACAAAGTAACTCTCTTTCTTTCTCTCTCTCTCTCTCTCTCTCTCTCTCTCTCTCTCTCTCTCTCTCTCTCTCTCTCTCTCTCACTCACTCTCTCTCTCTCACTCTCCCTCTCGATATCAGTGCTATCTGCAAAGTGACTGAGGAGAAGCAGTATGTAGTGTGACAGGCAGCCCGGGTCACAGCCCCCCATTTCAGCAAATGGGTACGACTTATTTGCAGGGTTGTGGAGGGAATGGGGGGGGGGGTTATATTGACAGGATCATTTGCATGTCAGCCAAGTCGCAGACAGGAGAGTGGGGAGAGGGGGAGCTACAAGGGAACAGACGAATGTGATGGCTTCTTTAATCCCCCCCGGCCTGTGCCGCCTGGAGATGCTAAGTGAAATCATCACCGGCTGCCCGTGGCTGGGCAAAGAACAGGAACAACAATTTGGACCACTCTGATGTGACGTCACCGTGAACTCAGAAATATCTCCGTTGTGGGTCTCTTTCTCCTTAAGTTATTTGAGGAGACCGGGCTGGCTACATGCTTCATAAATCATAGAGCATTAATGTTTTAATAGCTGTCTATCTATGTCATTTTATTCTGGATTTGGGCTAATGCTGCCACAGAAAGCCCCTTAAAAAGCAATGCTCTATAAAAATAACAAAGGAAATGTTGGATAAGTATTACTTATGATTTACTTCTATTTGGATTAGGGAATATGAGAGTTCAAAGTGCTTACTGGAGCAGAAAAATGCATAGCAACAGCAGCAAGGTTCCAGCAGCAAGTTAAGTTTTTATTGACTGTTATGACACTGAGGATTTGGGCTATTCCTAGTTTTAGTAGTGTCATAAATTGGAGACCTTGGTTTGGTGTATCACTTAGAATATGCTGAGGCTCAAATGAGGTCTCAGAGTCATAATGAAGAGTACGTGCACTTACACGTACACTGATCTCATGTGTTACATGTGTTAATCACAGATACTGTATTTTTTGTCCATGCTGCTACTTATAGTGTTAACAATAAACAAACAAAAACAAAAATGTAGCAAATCTGTGGGACTTGGCAGGAAATAGTTCCCAATTAAACTCTTCACCCCGGAGCGCTGTGGATTATGTTAGGTATCTGTGTTGTTGAGTTTTTCACATGTGAATGTTTGAAAGTTTGAGCTTTGGAGAGGAAAACCCATCCAGCCTCATTTATTGCTGCAGAGGAAGACTGAGAGAAAACCTCGCCAAATTCACACAGAAACTGTCTGGATGGATACACTGTCCCATGGATGAGTAAGGTAAAAACTGTTTTGTATTTTAGACAAAATGTTCCTGTAAGGCACTGTATCAGATGATCTGTAGTATATCTTTACCCTGCTGTAGATGCATGACATAATATTATACATTACACGATAATTAAATATTATATGAAGTTTGGCTGTGCTTTTTTATACAGAAATGTTCTATTATTATAGAATTAGTATAGCCTTATAATGTTATAATTTTAAAAACATATTGGCGGTATTAGAAACACACCTTAATTCAGTTTCGCATGAGATGACAATAGATATCACAACTTATCTTCTTTGCTGTTGCCACTTCAGATCACCTAAAAGTATTAGTGAAACTTGACTTTTGCACCATCACCATGACTGGTCTGAGAATGTGAGGTCTGCAGTGTTGATGAAAGGAGAACTCGTGTGAAGGTTGACAGCCCTCAATATTTCCAGGAAGCAGAGGAGGCTCCTCAAGAGAGCTGTGTCTAACATGGAGAGAGCCAAACTGTGACCAGTTGAAAGGTCAAGTACCGCGGAGAATGCCAGGGAAAAACTTCTGCTTTTCACCATCAACACCTTTGTGTGTTTTGCCTCCTTGCAATATCCAGCGCACAGAGCCACAGGCTGCCCTGCCTTTTAATGGTTAATCAATAGAGCCAAGAGTCCCCGGACTATGTGTCTAGATATTTGGGGGCTGAACCAAAATAATACGCCAGCATCTATCTGCAGAGGCTGACAAGGAAAAGTCGATATTTTTGTGCTTGGGCCCCAGATTGATGGTGGCTGACCAACACTGAGGTGGTGGGCTCTTTGGGGGGAAAAAAGCATGTGAAAAAGAGAGATGTTAGGTCTCTTTATAAGCTGAGCTGACCATCCTGAGTCTCAACATCTGGCGTGCGATATGTGGAAGATAGATCATATCTCACCATGAAAAACAAAGTGGTCCCCCTACAATTTCTCCTTGTTGTGCTCACTCCATCTTCTCAGTGTTTTCTATCCTCCTGCAGTTTTTTTCTCCCTCTTCCTTATCTCTCACCTTTCTCTATTTATCTGTATAGTTTTTCAGATTTAATGGAAGACACATGCGTAACCATAGTGGAGCACTTCTTTAAAGGGGCACTTGCTGCCAGCTTTGTCCAGTGGTCTAAATGTGGTATAACCAGTTCAGTCCATTTTAGTGAAATTGAAGCAATAATGTAGTAGCCTCCCACTCCCCATCTGTGATAAATACACAGGGAATAAAAATAACTGACATAAAAGGAATAGGAATACAATTCAAAATGTTAGAATTTCCCCTTTTAACTACTGGAGAATTGAGTTGTGTCGTCGGTGCTTTTCACATATCACACATAATCAAAACATAACGCTGCTCATTGTTCATTCCACATTTGCTATGACTGTATTACCTCCCCCTTGCTATAGAAAATTCTCCTTGCATGCTAAGTGCCTGACACAGTGTGAGGAATTATTAAACGAACAAAGTTAATGATATATGCTGGATTCAAAGTGTGAAATGTTCCTCCCCAGTTGTTTACGAGCTCTGTCCCAGAGCTGGCAAACACCATAGAGGCTTCATTACGCACGGTGGATATTCTGCACGTCTTGTTACCCAGTGCAGCCGGCTTCCATTTAGCCACAGTTGTGAGGCTGTGTGCTCTCCAAGACTCTCAGTTTTGATCTTTCCCAGGAGATTGTCTTATCTCCCCCAGCTTGATGTATATCCGCGCACTCGCCATCTCATTATATATCACAGTCATTCGGCAACAATATGGATCACAAGTCCTCCATTGATGAGTGTTCAAAGGCCAGGATCGTCGTTAAGACACCTAAATAATGGACTCATTTGACTAAAGGCTTTTAATGCCCATTTATCCCAGAAATGAGAAATAGGCCGAGGATTAGACTCATACTTAAAGAATTGCATGTTGAGCCTTTATTTGAGTATGCCTTCTTTTCCCCTTTTATTTTGCCTTTTTTTTTTTTTTTTTTTTTTTTTTTTTTTACAGAGTGCCATATGAGGGTAGCAAGGGATTTGAGGCGTGTTGTCCTCATTTCCAACAAACGATGCAGCTGCATGCACAAAGGATAAAGCTGGAATTATCAATGCAAAGTGATGTGAGACAATAGTGCTCACTCAAAAAACAATTGAGGCACATATGCACCCACGTAAATGCTACATTCATGCCTGTGCATGCACATAGACCTAGGTCTGCATGAATGGTCTCTCACACACACACACACACAGAAAGACACACATGCGCTGCACTATTCCAGTCTATACAGGCACACACTCTCTCTTCCCCAAACCATTGTTTCTTGTTCATCCCAGGTGTCCAATCAATGTGACAACGAACAACTCTTTGCAGCACATCATGAGGATTGAAAGAAGCTGCTATCAGCTTTTGTATGCTTCAATACATACCTCTCTCACTTCAAAGTCCAATCTGTGCACAGAGAGTAGATCAAGTCCAGGAGCTTTTTCTATCCCACAGGAGCACAGAAACCAAGGCGGTACACTGCCATCTTGTGAGGGAAAGAAAGGCAGGCTCAACAACCTGCAGCAACGCAGACGAATAATGGAAGCCCTGCCTGCCTAATAGCCATTGTAAATTAGCTGGTAGTATACAGTTGAACATTTTGGTCTCAGAGCCTTTTCTGCAGTCTTTAAGTCACTACTGAACAGCTGAATGTATCCCCGCTTCCCGGCACTGTGAAGCCCACATGAACATGCACTCACAGAGACAGATAAGACGTCCAACAATACATGGACATACATACACACACACACATGCGTACAATTGCACACACACAGGTGAGTCAGAAATGTATTATCTCTCCGCTTTTCTCCGGTATAGAGAGCTTAAAGCCTGGATGAAAGGGCCACTCCAAACTCTTTTGATGTGCATTAGCATGCTAATAGCTCGCTCCCTTTGTTAGCCCTCTCATCTGTGAGAATGTCAAGGCTAATCTGTGTGATTCCTAATGACGGGAGCGGGCTGATAAACACTGCATGCCGTGTTCTCCCCTAAGTCTGCGGAGATGGGCGATGGGGATGGGGGGGGGGGGCTGGGCGACGGCAATTGCAATGGAGGCGGCGGTGCTTTGGGAGGATTATATATGTACTTATCAGATTTCTGAACGGTCTAGACGCCAAGGAGCATTTTTTTTTTCAACATGCCCATTTGTAATATTCCTTTTTTTTCTATTTTTTTTTTTTTCTGAACACTGTTTATAGTCCACAACACTCTTGTGCTTCATGGTAGTCTATCTATTTATCCGTTTGTTGCTGTTTCCTCCCTATTCTTGCCCTGTTTACATCTGCCATCGCCACATTTCTCACCTCCTCCTCCTCCTCTTTCTGTCTGTCTGTGGCAGCACGATCAATTCTTCTAACTAATTTGATTATTTTGGGTCATCTGACAGTTATTATTGATTCAGGTCTGAGACATTTTGATTCACCTTTACAAAAATCACAGTTTTGTAGCTGACACCACATAGAGAATCTGAGTCACCAATCCATGCGTTTGCACCTGAACGAACTCACTACACAGCAGAAAGTCTCAATCTTACCATTTTACTCTTTTAAGTCTTTAAAGTGCAACAATATGCGACCTGTTATTTAGTCATATATTCAGTCTTATTTTTCGTAATCGCAGAGAACAAATTTTTCCACTTGTTTTACAATGCTAACCAACCTGTTTCCCAACTGTCTTGTAGTCAAGTGTCATTTTCTTGATGCTAATGTGGTGGTTTGCCTTTTTCTGCCTTGTTTCGGCATATTTACGCTTATATGAATTCCTGGAATGACTGAGACTGCATTGGAGACAAGTGAGACCCCCCCCCAGTGTGAAGTTATTGCACATTATTCCTTTTTCTCCATGAGGTATGATGCTGTTTGAATGTCCCATAATGACAACAACTAATGAATAAACAAGAAAGTTTGAGAATTTGTGAGTTTGCTGCATCTGTGGCTGATTAAACTGATTTTCGGGAGCGTAGCCAGCCAGCGTTGCGGTCTTTGCCAAGCTAGGCGGCTAATTGTCTTTGTCCTCACGTCAGATTTGCTGCTCAGCTCTGTGCTCTCTTTTTCTTTTGCAACAGCCAAAGAACACGCTCATTTTTGTGTTTGCAAGCACATCAGCGAGGGCAAAATTTAACACAGTGCAGTGTGACCAGATGCCAACCCATTTGAAATTTCGATTTGGCTCAGTTTGTTAATCGATTCGACTCATTCAGTTTACAGTATCATTCAAATGAACGAGCGGCACGTGAATTGACCCTCGCTGCTGTCTGCCTCTCTCTCTCTGTCTGAACCCGCCCTGCCTACGGTCTGTTGGTAAATCAGGCTGCAGAAGCCATCAAGTTAATGCTCTCTATCAACACCTTATTATCAGCCGCGGCCACGCTCTCTTTCCACTGCAGATGAGAACTATTCCAGTTGTGCCTAATGCCTGTGAGTGCAGGCTATCTGCATGGCCAGGCAGGCTTAACAGGGACAGGTAGCATTTAACACCCAGGCCCACACAAACATTACATCCCTGCTCTTTATGGCCGCAGTATGCTGCCGTATTGCGAGCCAAAGAGCGGTGATTGGATCGAAAATTAAAACCCCTTCAACCCCAGCAGATGGAGTTGGGAAAAAAATGAGGGAGAGAGAGAGAGAAAGAGAGAGGGTGGGAGGTCGTTCTGGAAACAAGTAACACAAGTCAGCATCACCAGAGGCGGAGGGATAGGGGATGAGGGATGGGGGGGGTCCTTGGGCTCCTGCCTACCAGTGGTTGATTTTAATACCAATAAAGGCGCGGCGGGCTTGAGCAAGCACAAAGCCAAGGTTAATATGGAGATGGAGGGGGCCGATACGGACACTCGCACTCGGCTGAAAGGGAGCCCTGATGACTTTTCATTTCCAATGTTCATCTTGTTATCTGTAATTGTTAAAGGATGGGACGCCGCAAGTCACAGACCGGGCCTTTATAGTTTGGGCTGTGTGACCGCCACGAAAATTGATGCTCGTGGTTGGAAACCGAATGGGGGTTGGTACTCTGTCTGCACCCTGGGTGGCTCAAAGGAAGGTGTCAGGAGGTGTGAGGGGTGCAATTATGAAAATGGTTGTTACGTCATGCTTCGCCGTCGCCGTGACGGATGGTGGTGGTTTTCATAAGGTGCAGGGATGGAAATGAGGAGACTGGTGAGACATGAGGGAATCAGGTCACGTTTCAGACATGCACACACACACACACACACACACACACACACACACAAACATATGAACACGTGCACACCCACAGGAACCAATGCACACACACATACCAGCTCCTCAGAGCACTGTTATTATTTCTACTAGGCAGCAGCCTGGGGGGGATCATGTGTTTAGTTGTGTACATCTCTCCGTGTGTATGTGTGTATCTCCACCATTAATATTGCATGCTATGGAGCCTATCAGCCTAATATTTTTTGTGCACAGTTATGACTGTGTGATCAAGGACCTGGTTGTGGTTATTAAATCTTTGAAAAACTGTTTTATACCACAACTGAGTGCTAACTCTTCACTCCTCTTACCTGGCGTGTACAGGCCGCAAGTGATCAATTTCCAATTTCCTACTGATCATGTCTTCTTGCCAGAGATTCAAAAGTTAGCATATGTGCTGGGGCATATTAGTTGCTGGATTCTTTTGTTGGCATTTTCACTGTGAAATTGACATTTTGCATCTCTGGTCTTTTGGAATTGTTCCTGTGCAGATTTCCACGCATAGGGAAACAATTGTGGCTTGCATTCATTCAAACTAACATTACAGCATCGTGGTCATTTGAAAACATTCAATAATGTCAGAGAGCTGCTGAAATGCCTTTGTCAGTTAACTCATCAGTTATCATGGTGATACACTGGGCAACTTTTTGGCCAACATGACCAACAGCCTGCCCTGCAGTTTCTGTTTGCCACCCACATAACTCAGACATGCATGGCAGAGATCAGTGCTCTACTGAGTGCACTCTTCTTCTCAGAGGATATGAACAAGAGAAAGGTAATGAAAAGAATATTGATTTAAGAATTTACCCAGCTGAAATCCCTGCATCTCCCCAGCCCCCCCATTAATATCATTATTGCCAATCGGCTGCTTGGCCAAACGCTGTTAACATAAATCTCTGGTGATTTCTACCTGTGCTAATCATTATTCATTTTTAACAGGTTGGTTTGAGTCAGTACAGCTGAGCAATATCACAGAAACAGCTTTTTCCAGTGGTGACAAGCAAAAACATCCAACACTGGCTTTGACTGCATTCTTCACACAGAGGAGACACGTACTGCTACAGCCATTGACAGAGAGTACACAACACCTATCCTACTCCTTCTCCAGTGTCATTTTTCAACATGAGGGGACACTAGAGGAGGGACTCAAGAGCTCAAGAGAGAGGAAAATGTATCTGGGCAGGTTTTCACCAAGTTTATGGCCAAATGTTTTAGTGAAAAGAAAATTCCTTTTTTGGAGACTTCACTCTCTTAGTTGTCATTAATTTGTGATGTCCAATCCATTCTGGAGTTATGATCAAGTGCTGCAGTTTACTTTTTTGTTGTGCCCACTCTCCCTCAACCTCTCTTATCTACTTCTACTTTAATTAGTAGTTTCCTATATTTCCCAGAAAGCCTTTCAGCTGCCCCCAGAGAAGCGGCACAGACTGTTAAATTCACTACATTAACTGTAGGCGGCAAGAGGCAGAGCAATAGATTAAAAAACTTAAAAAGCTTATTTTTACAGTAACAGTAAAAAATTGTATACTTTTTTTTATTATTAATTTGTGAATTATGTGAAGCTCTTTGTAATTTTGTTTTGAAAGGTGGTGCATAAGTAAAGATGATGATGATGATGATAATGATGATGGTTGCTGGAAATGTCTCATGGCATAATGTCAAATTGACAACGACAAATAAACCAAACAACAAAATGGACCTTGAAATCCAAAATACATTATCAATAGTTGTCTTAAATGTTAACATGTTTAAGGGGGGATTTTTCCCTTCTCCCTTCCTTTAAGATTTTTTCATCATCATGAATGAAAGGTAAGATGTGGGGTCTTACCCATAAGAAACATGCATGCTTGCCAGTTAAGTTTCACAGACTTAATTGCCTTTCCATAAGGATTACAAGATATCTACCAAATAATTTTATGCAGAAGGATTTGTGCTCTCATAATAAAGGCAGAGCAGACCTGACTCTCCTGAAGTTCGATTCTCTCAGCTCTCGCCCAGTTCCACCTCTACTCAAGTTTATACGCTTGCCCTTTGGTAGGAGTGGGTGTAAGTGCTGTCATCGAGAGTGAAGGAGTGAATAGGAGTGCAGAATTGGGAAGCAGCCTCTGCCTGGTCTCAGGTGCAGCAGCTGTAGTGGGTAGAGTGTTGGGGGAAAGGTCAGTCTAACTGAGGAGGTGACAGACAAACTGCAAAGGTCTCCGGGCATTATGGGAGAGCCGGTCAGAAAGAGACAACGGCTGCTATTGCATGTGTGTTGGTATGTTTGTGTGTGTGTGTGTGTGTGTGAGCGTTTCAGTGTGTGCGTGTATGTGAGTGTGTATGTCTGTGTCTGTATGTGTGCGTGTCTGTCTGTGTTGTGGGGTTTAGTGTGGGAGACAAGCGAGTGAAAGAAAATTGTCTCATAATATCAAAAAATCAAAAATACAGAAATAATTTGGTACCTGGAGATTCATTTTACTTTGTAGATTAGCATAATCTTCCATGCTCAAGTGTAGCTATTAGTCTTTGATACAGCACAGAGAAGATTAGATTTTATGTCTTACACCCTTTGGAAATTGAGAAAATGGAGCAAAGAAGGCCTTTTGCTATTAATTCAGAGACTTCTGGAGATCTGGGATTTGGTTGTGCAAGTGTTATACATTGTAGGGGGTTTAGTTCATTTTATTTATTTATTTATTTGAAAATTAAACCTTGAGTAAAGGAGACATGAAGGCGGATGTGTACAAAGAGCCTCATGCAGAGCAGCTGTCTCCCTCCAGAATGAAAAGCGAAATAATAGCAAGAATAAGATGTTAAAACAAAAGCTTGGGTTGACATGATAATGGACATGATAATGGGGCAGAAACAAACAAGATAAAATAAAACATGACAATCAGTACTGCTCTTTTTTAATTACAGGCTATGAGGAGTTAAATAGACTATTTTCACATGTGTGGGTTATATGCAACAGAAGTCATCATGGTAGCAGAGACTCTTTAAAACTGATGGAAACACTCCAATTTACAATGTGAAAGCCTGAAATGCTAAAAATGGTGGCACCGTCTATGGAAGAAACTGTATCAGCCGGTCACATATTCAGGTTTTGCATAACCACACAACTTTTATATTTAGATTGTACACGTTGTGTGCAACAGCTTGAGAAACAACAAGGCTGCCCAGACAAGAAAACTCAAAAACATGGATTTTTTTTTTTTTTAAAGAATCTCTAGGGTCTGACTACATCCCTGACATGATTGTTTGCGGTTACCATGGCAGTGACAAGGCTTGTCGTAAAGGTGAATGCCACAGCCTTCATATTTTTCTGTGTCAGTAACGAAGAAAATTCCATGTTGTATATAATCTCAATGTCAGTAACAGGACATACAGCATTTAAAAGAAGGCACCCAATGCCAAATCTCCCCTCATATTTTGAAGAACCTCTGATAGTTGGGGGACTTAATGGCTGTGTTTTTGAATGAGAATGGTGAATATTTTCTACAGAAGACATTCTTCTTCTCTGCCCCCCAGTTACAGGGAGGATGAAGCCCGTCAAGAACTACAAGCCAGAAGGTAACAAAGGAAAATTATCTTGTTTCAGCCATAAACTGTGTACTATATCATCTAACTGTGTTTTACAATATGTCAGTGACTAGAATTAATACTGGTCATTTGTACAGCATCCAGTACTGGAAACAGGCTGTTTGCTGTAACAGCTGGGTGTTACACACTGAGGAAGAGTGAGGAAACACATGAGCTTTAGGTTTATTAGAAACAAGTGCTAATAGTTTTCCAGTTTTCTTTTAATTGTAATTTTTACCTTCAGGGTCCCTTTATTAACTGCAGTTTCACATATCACATTCTTACTTTCACTTGACTTCCATTGTGTAAAAACCCAGAGGTGTGGAAAGGGACAGTTGCTGGTATGGCTGCATAGATCCTCTCAATGATATTATGAGGCTGCAGGATTTTGGCTCTCAGTTTTTCTTAATTGTTTTTGCATATTGGGCCAAACTCAGACACCCAGGGCTCTAGTTTCGCAGACCTGGCGAGGCGGGGGCGTAGCGCAGATGCGCTTCGCCAACTGGGTGTGGCCAGGCGGATTTTCCAAGTTTGGCACGCCGTTCTCGGTGGCGCAAGTACTCCGCCGTCCCTCCTACCGGCGGAGAGGAGGAGCGAAGGCATGGAGTGGGTTTGACACAGCCGATTCACATTTAACCAATCAAATGAGCCCCTGTCCTCGCCTTTAAAATACGCTGCGTGAAGGCGTAATGAAAGTTTACACAGCTGACATGGAGGTCTGCTGCCGCAGGCGGAGCGGAGCCCAGGAGACAGGCGCGTAGCGGAGACCGGCGAGCAGTGCGGACACGTCACCAAAACCTCACAGGCAGGCTTCTGGGATGTCAGGCACATGAATGATGCAATAAATACCGAAAAAAACACTATTCAATGCTACGATCACAATCAGCACATACATATATCTCCATATCAACTGTCCCGTCACAGCTGATGTCAGATCAAAGGAGATTGGCACCGTTTGTGCTGATTGTGAGGTTTTGGTGATGTGCGCCAGGCAGCCAAACTTCCACTGCGCCGGCTCCGCTCCGCCTTGCGCTGAAAGTAGACGTGGTTTCAGATGGCGAGCTTTTGGCGCACCTCGGCGAAGCCTTTTGGCACGAAACTGTCACTGCGCCAAGCCGAATCTGTCGGCACCTCCCCCCGCTGCGCCGCCACTCCCATCTCGGCGAACCTCTGCCTGCGAAACTTGGACACTGTCCGCCTCTGCCGTTTCGCCGATCGAAACTAGCTCTGCGCGGGGTTCGCCTCACTGCGCCACCCCGCACTGCGCCGGGAAACTAGAGCCCCCACTCTCAAAACAGGCAGCAAGCCATCCAGACTCATTAACACTGCTCTGGAGATTTAAAAAAAATCCTCTAACACCATAAACATAACTCATAAACATAACATAAGTTCCATATTTTATGTCATGGTTCCATTATGCCACCCCGCCATGGCATGTGCTAAGATTTTATCATATTGATAACAGCAGGGTTAATGAAGGACACAGCACAGAAAGTGCTAATTACTAAACTATTTACAGAGCAATTAGCACATTGCGTGATTACTTTCACTTTGTGTCGTAAAATCATTTATTTACTGTAAAAAGCAGAAGGTTTAATGTTACAGCGCCATAACTAACCACACTGTTTGTTTTTATTACATGAAACAGAGGAATTGCATGCAAGGGTGAAAGGATCTAATTTCAATTACTTAAACTACTGTAATAAAGTTCCTTGTTGTCCACTTTGTACTTTTGAGTATTTTTTAAGTGTGTGATTTTACGTTTAATTAAGTTCTTGCACAGTAAGTACATTTTTATTGTTGCATTGTACTTGATTCAGTTTGAGAGCCCATCCATCCCAGAGCATTTAACCTCAGGAACTGGACTGAAATGTTACTGACAAACTGTGTTTCAGTTTCCACTGAACCGTCAGTCAGCAGAGAAGAGGAAGAGGAATCTGCCTTTACTTTATCACCTTTATTTTGCCATTTCCTATTTCTCAAAGAATCTAGTATGAACTGTATCCTTTTAGAATTACATGAAAATGATCACATGGGACGCTGCTCTCTTTTCTAAAAACTAACTTGCTACATTTTACCCTCACTGCATTTTAATCACACACTTTTTACCTCTACTGAAGGAGTTTTTTTTTTTTTTATCACTGCTTTCAGTAAAATAGCAGAAACAGCACCTCTGCTTGAGCAGAACATTCTAGCCTTCCCACCACTGATCAAATGGCAGGCAAATTGGTTATAAACACAACTTGTCCAGCCATTTCACTGATTGGGCCAAGGACCACAAAGTTGTCAAGGCTCTTGAGTTTGTTAGATTTCCTCAGACACTCTTGTTCCCCAGAAAAGCTCAAAGCCCGCAGGGACAGCAGCTGATTCAGGTTGTGGTTGTTTGAGGCAAAATGCACTGCCACCATTCACCACCGTTACATCAGCTGTTTGAAACCTATCAACATCTTGTGCTGTTGTTCCTTACAGCATGCACACCAGAGGACAACACTTCTGCAGGCCATGTGGAGACATAACAGTCACAGCTCATGATTTTTCACCTTTGTTATAAAGCTGGCTCGAGCATACAGTGTGATATTATGAAATCCTCTGGCCTGACTGTGAACTGAAGGCGTGCATGGAGAAAGAAGCTGTTTGTTACAGCAGCTATGCCTCATAATATCTATGTGGTTGCTTCTTTTGAACTAAAATGTGATTTGTAGTGTAGATAATCAACATGTTCTACAATGTACTTAAATTAATTGCTCTTCCTCTGGTCTGAATCGATAAGAAACACCTTAAATCAATTCATTCACGACTCAAAAAAAAAAAAAAAAAAAAGCAATCTAACATTGTGGTGATCTAACAAAATATGAAATACAGCTTTTGTAATATTTTCTTTTAGAATTATCTTTAAGTACTTCTGTTGTCTTCTTGCACAATGCACGTATAGCTGAAAATATAATCAGTGAATGAGATGCTTGTAGGTTTGCTGATTATTTGATTGAGATCATTTTAATAGTTTGATAGTAAAGACTTGAATTTTTTTCAAATTTATTACCCAATGAGGTCAGACTTCATTTTGGTGTAAGGGTTAGTATGGAAGCCATGACAACCAAGGTTAATGTTTAATATCTATTACATTTGACTTAACATAGGCGATAGGAGGAGATAGATATTTTCACCTCATTTTATTTGGATATTTTGGATGTTTTACAAAACATCTTTCTATACCATGAGGCAACTATGATCAACAGCTATGTGTTTGATTATTTAAAGTGGTCAGCAGAAGTTAAGAAATAAAGTTTGATCCAACACAAAGCTGGCCGGTCATTCTCTCCTCCCCAGGATGAGTTACACTCAGAAATCCTCCTGTAAACATGATGATTGTAACAACTGAGACAAGAGGGGTTTCATCTCATCTCTGCATTTACATCTGTTTTGCATGATATAACACCCATAAAATCCCTTTTGTGAAGATTTTTTTCAAACACCTCCTACATCAAAGGTGGAAAAAACTATGGTACCTTTATCTTTGACCTAGTTTGTGGCTGTAATTTGCCTCTTATGAACACCAACTCCCCAGTTTCATTTGAGGTTTATGTGTATACTGAGGCATGCTTCTGACCTTAAGTTTGTTATCTTAGAATACTAAAATAATTTCATTTGCATTTTGTGGACATGGAAACGTCATCGCTTTCAGCACAGATTTGTCCCGAACAATTTGTCCCACCTAAAACTGGCATTTTAAAAGAGAATAATTCCAAAAATTTTCTTGCCCTTTAGCACATAGCATCCTGTATTAACCGAATCCTCCTTTCAAGTTGCAGTATATATATGTGGTATTGAAACTGAGCAATATGCAGGCACAACAACGTGGTGAGCAGCTGATGTGTGGTGGGTTGCTCTTTTGGATGAAGGAGCCATGCTGTCAGAAACATTAAGACACACACATGCAACAAGCTTTTCCAGCAGCAATCATGTATTAGTGCGGCATGAATACAGATAAGAATGGATAGAGGGGATGGTGGTCCTTGCTGATTTTGTTGCTTGTATGTGTGTGTGTGTGTGTGTGTGTGTGTGTGTGTGTGTGTGTGTGTGTGTGAGAGAGAGAGAGAGAGAGAGAGAGAGAGACCAAAAGTATACTATCACCTCTCTAAATTAGGAATCCCTATAATTCAATAAGCAGCTGTGCACTTTCTATTCTGTCCTTCACACCGGGAGTTTCTAGTTCAGTTCATGAATAGAAAACTGCTCATTTATGATGTGGATCCTTTTTCTAAATGGTCCTCAAATCCGTGAACAACATTTCACTTTTCTCCCCAGTGAATAAGAAATCTATTTCTCTCCCACTCCCTCTTTATCTCTGCCTCTCTGCTCCATCATGTCTTTCCCTCACTCTCTGTTTCTCTGATCTACACGTTGAAATGGAGTGGTGTGTGTGTGTGTGTGTGTGTGTATGTGTGTTACCCCCTCTGTCCTCCTGCAACAAAGTGGTCTGACAGGCCGTGTCACATGGTGGACAAGTGGCTGATGGGAGCTCGCCGGCACACGATAAAGCCTGTCAATCTCCCAGGCAACACTGCTAGCCATCTGCCTCCTGAAGTGCGGTCCACACACGCACGCATGCACACACTCACACACACACACACAAACACAAACACAAACACACACCAAACCTCCCTTAACCCCATGCCATCCCAACTTGTTTTTCTTAGCCTCCAGGCTTCCTCACGCAAGACTTGGAGGTTTTGCGAAATTTGTCTCCCCAAACACACAGAGCTCACACTCTGGCCCCAAAGTGTCCTGCTTCAACCTCGTCTCCTGCACTTAAATGGTTTCTCGAACCCGGCAACAAGCTCCACACGGCCCCTCTGGACGGAGAGGAACTGATAGCCTGGGAAGCCTGGCGATCGAAATCCAGAAAGGGAAGAAAGCAAAAGTGAGAGATAACTACCAAAATATTCTGTGGTTGTATTTTTGTCAGTTGCTTCAATCGATTTGTCCAACAACTGCGGGTCACACAGGTTTTGTCCAGAAAAATGGAATCTGACGCAAATGGTTTCTTTACACAGCAAAAAATCTTTTTTTAGTCTCATATTCAATGTGAAACTGTCAGAAATGTCTTGAACCAACAGTCGTTTTCTTGATACTAGTGAGCTGATCGGCCTTGTTTCAACATATTTACACGTTCCAAGAAAAAATCCTGAAACAAAAGACAGTGGATTGGAAATGGGATTATCTCATCCCACTGGTGGATCTTTCTATTGTTTGATGGAAACATTGAATTTAAGACTAAATGACTTTAGAAAAGATTGATATTTGCTGGCACTGTATTAATAATGAAACTGAGATTTAATAATGGTATCACACCTGATATATCAGGTCAATATTGACCTTTTATTAAATATTTGGATGGTTCCTCCATATCACAGCTGTAGTAAAACAGGCTATAAACTCATGACATGAATGACATTTCATTTCAGCCACACATTTTAGTTATTAATTTCAAAATTATTGATTTAAAGGCGGTAAATGTGTTTCTCTACCATTTCATAGGTGTTTTGGGTCACTCTGCTTTAAAGAGTGGCTAACACTAAAATCATTAGCTTGACTTTTGGAGAGTTTTTGTGTTCCATGGTGCTTTAAATGTTTTTTCAAAAGGTTAACCTGGCAAGAATAATATTGAGGGGGTGATCATTGAGTGCTCATTATTTATTTATTTATTTAGTTGGCATGATAATGTAAAACTTTTATAAACATGTGTCCACTTGGGTTGACCGAGATAGCCCGAAGTTTAGAGAAGCAGGTTTCTGACCTGATGGAGAGCTAGTTTTGACTCCCCAGTTGAGCTGAAAAATTTGGATTGGGGAAGTGAACAAATTAATGCTCTTCCCTCCCTCAATAACTACCATCGAAATGCCTTCAGGCGGTGGAGCTGCCAGCCGCAGCAGACTTAGGGCTGCTCCCAGCTCCAAATATGTGAATCTGTACGAGTGCAGCTGAAAAAGAGCAGGTTGTCTCAGTCAACCTTCCTTCTGCATAAATAAAGGTTAAAAAACTATCAGCCTCGTCTTTTTGCCCTTTCTCTCCTCGCTCGCTCTCTTCCCTTCCTGCCTCTCTCGCTCAAAGGCAGCAGCACACCCATTAACATTTAACTAGGCTCTGTTAACGACGCTGTTCACCTATAAATTAATCCTTTGCTGGTTTCCTGCTCGTATACCAGCTACTGGCTGATGTGCACAGCAGTAGTTAGTAGAGGAAGAGAAAGGGGAGGTGACACACACACACAAACACACACACACGCTTCCTGATGAGTTTGGTCTCCCCGCTGACAGATGCTCTAGGCAGTTTTATATTCACAGAAGAAAACAGACAAGAACGCCAGAGAGAGATAGAAAAGAGACAGGGCAAGACAATAGCTGTGTTTTGTTTCCATCAAGCCACTTTTTTGCACACTTTGAAGTTTTGAATTGAAAAAAGTGGATGGATCAGCATGGTCACTGCTGATGTTTTTTTCACACTGTGTGATGTGAATCTAAATCTCATGGGATCGCACATGCACAGCAAATCTTATTTGCTTAAAATAAGACTAATGGAAATTGCCATTAATGAAAAGGCACCTGATTCACATCTAAACATTGTTGACCTTGCAAAAATTTGTGCAAAACCAGTATGGAAGCACAGCTAGTATGTGAGGGACAGAAGGAGACAAAAGGAGGCAGACACCGAGAAATTAAAGTTTGGCGGATGGATAAGAGTGTGTTTTCTTACCATGTCGTCTGCCCCTGACAGCTGACTGTACACCAGTTTGCTTTAGAGTGTTGAGTGTTTCTTGGCTCTGAGGGAAACTACCGACAGCAGTCTGCCCCTACAGGGAAAGTGCCATGGAGCAGAAAGACCTCCGCCAATTAGAGACCCTACTACATACCAATCAACACACACACATACACACACTGCCACCCCCTACCCTTACCTGCTCCCTCATCCAGCTCTCCAGTTAGCTATTTCTCCCCCTCAGGCCTTTCTAGCTCCCATGCAGAGACATCACAGCACATCTTAGAAAACGGAAGAATCATTCCTCCAAAGTGTCATATTGCAGGAAGAGCTGCTGCCTAAATGGGCTGAAACGACTTAACAATTTCAACTGTGAATATCACGGTTTCAAATTGGGGAAAGATAAGTGTTGCCCTTTCCTTATTCTTGGATAATATCGCTCCACATTTTTGTCCGTGTGCTTGTTTGCATACAGAATTACAGCTTTGTGTTCTGTTTCCTTTCCTCGCGCTGGGAAACCAGGCAACATATTTTCTGTCTAGTACTTTAAATGAGCAAAAGTCTTGTGAAATGATTTCAAAACTTTCTTCTCCCCTTCCATCTTGAGCAAATTGTTGTAAGCAGTTGGGGAGTGAGAAACTATTTCTGTCTGCGCTTCAGGGTCTTTAATAGGAGCCGATATCAGCCGTCTTGTCAGCCTTTGTCATGCCATTGTTTTCTTTGTCGCTCGGAGTAATACACATCAAAATAAAGCCCTCCAAGCATCGTGTCATTACTCTGCTTGTCACGCACTCGTCACAATCCGTTTTGTTTTCCAATGTCGCTCATTTGTACTATCCGGTGCTCTGCAGAATTGGACACTTCAATCCATTAGATTGTTTACAAGTACAAAGTTTCTCTGTACTTTGCTCAAAGTGGTGCCATAAAATTGAATATATTTGTCTCCTTCAAACAGAAAAGGTTGTTAACAAAACTGTCAACAAAATCACTGTGGAAAAAAAGATCTAATAAACATACCAATCAATGTTTCTTATTGACTCTTCACAGGCAGGGCGCTTTGTTTAATATAGGGCTATGAATATTAGGAGTGTAACCGCTAGCGAGGAAGGGATGATGGGAGAGCCATGTGTGTGCATGCATGTATTTTTGTGTACATATGTGTGCATTAGTGCTTTCTTACTTTGAAAGTGTACTCACTTTGGTTGGTGTGTGTGTGTGTGTGCGTGTGTGTGTGTGTGTGTGTGTGTGTGTGTGTGTGTGTGTGTGTGTGTTTGCATGCTTGCGTGCATGCTTTTTTGAGTGTGGTCATATCCTGGTGTTTTGTGTGTTTCTCTCAGTCTCAGTAAACACAGTCAGCAGCGTCATAGTTTAACAAAACAACAGTGTCCAATTCCCTCTTCTGCAGTTTCAGGGTGGCTGTTACACTGTTTCCCCCCTTAATCTCAGTCTCCCTTTTATACTCTCTCTCTCTTCCCTCACCTCTTCAGCTCCTCCTCCCGCTGTCTATTTCTCCGGAGGCTCTGCTGACAGCTGTAAAACCTTGTATCAAGGCGTTGACCTACGGCGTGCCGCCCCGTCCTCCCCTCCTACTCCTCACCCCTCCCTCCCTCTGTGACCCCCCCCCCCCGTCCTGGCTCCAGTGGCTCGCTCTGCCACTGCAACGAAGGTATCTGCAGCTGATGCTGTGGAGCTGATAACAGTCTCTTTTATCTGTCGCTTAGCAGCACAAAGGGACCTGGGCATTGATCAAATGCCAGCAGACTGACGGCTGCTCAACAGGCTTCTTTTTTACGCCCGCAACACTGCCTAGGGGACGGAGGGGCGGGGGGAGGAAAGAGGATTCAACTTTGACTATGCAGCGCCTAAAGTGACAGTCTGATTTCATGGTAATATATAGGAAATTATGCAAAAACCCTGCTGGTTTTGTGAGCCCTTTGTAATATGAGTGGTTAGCAGTGTTAGCTTGGCTGGGATGGTTGAATGCTTAGCAGCGATGCCAGAAGCAGCAGAGTCAGAGCCAGCTGCACAATGGAAGTTTTTGCGCCACACCAGCAATGTGGCCTCTTGGATACAACCAGACAGCAACTGCAAACAGGAAAAAACAACTGTGACTTGGATTAATACGTTAATATTAAATTCCGCTCAGACTTTCAGCTTAGTCATTGCATGAACTGTTTCTCTCAACACAGTACAGCAACTGTTGTGCTTGCTTAGATATAGTAATGAAATGATATATCAAAATCACACTACAAAGATGTAACAGAATATCGTGGGGCAGAAAAAATGAAACATGATATTAGGTATATTTTATTCAGTAATCACAAATGAGACTGCTTGCCCAACACAATTTCAAACACTGTCATCCGAATGGACAATTGCATTGTCATTGCGGGAAAGATTTGCCAGTCTGCACAAACGTTGTTTTTAAATTACATAATATCATGGTTACAAATCATGAAGCCTGTATCATGTATCAAGTTGCATGATGAAATAAGCAAACTTAGATTTTTAATAATTTCCTGAATTACTAAGAACTCCTTGAGTGATTATTTGATTTGATTTGATTTAATTTGATTCATAAACATGACAGAATTGAAATAGCAACAGTACATTTTTACAACCATGAATATGCCTCTGAAGGAATAAGCAATTCAGCCACTGAATTGGAAGGCAAAGTATTTTGTAGGCTGCCGAGACCTTCGCTTGCACCCCATGAAGCTTGCATATGTATGATGAATGATTGATGCTTGCATGGACCTCACAATGATTCAAACAACCAAAATCAAGAAGGAAATCTTGTGAATGTACTGAACACTTTAATGCTGTTAAAAAAAAGGAAAGAAAGAAAGAAAGAAAGAAAGAAAGACCCTGGTGTTAGTGATGCATCTTGGATTTTTGTTTTCTTCTTATTCCCATGGATAGCTGACCAAGATAACTAATAGACCTTTTGCTTTTTTTCACATGTTTACTACTATAGCCCCTTTTTGTAAATGTTGTCATAGGTCATGCCCCTTGCATCCAATCAGTGGGACAAGTTTGTTAGTGCCACCTAGATGCATAACAAAACATAAACTACAAGCTTTTTTTTCTAGGACCATTGATACACCCTCTTGAGTCAGATTGACCCAAAAAGTTATTAATTTCTTTGCTGGCTCATGACAAGCCTTTCCACCAAGTGTTGTGCAAATCCATCCAGTATTTTGGAACTATCATGCTGACAGATGGACAAACAGGAGCGATCACATTAAATCTTGCCATGGTACTCCTCCTTGGCGGAGATAACAAAAAACTCTGTATTATTTGACCATAAGAGTATATGAGTATCCAAGTGTGGAATTCCTTTTAAATCTTGATATCTTGACATCTTCTTATCCTTATCTCACTAAATCTGACCCTTTCCACGACTGTAAAGAATCTAACAGGGAACTGCTTGTATGTCTTCTTGTTAGCATTCAGTGCACACACAATAAAAATTCAAGCTAGAACTGTGTGCATCACTCACTTTGGTATTCAGTCTACATGAAGTTGTGGCTTTTGTGAAACTACAAGCCATTTTTGTGACGAATGTGTGGGAGATCCAAGCAATAGTCTCGCCTAAGAATAAAGATGCACAATGACATTTTAATTTTGTGCTGCTAACAAACCTCCTGCCTCCCTTTCCCTCACTTTTGTGCTAACTGCCAAATCATCAGCACTGCTGCTTTCAAATTTAATCGAAGGGCGTAGAAGAGCCTAAACTGAGCGTGGCATTACTCTTTTGACACCTCTGACAGAAGCCACCTATGGAGTGTTATTGTGAAGCTGATGTTCAAGAAGATTGATGTCAGCATTTGATTATGGTAGAATTTCTCTGTGCTCGCCTGTTTGTTGGTCTGTCCCAGTGTCTGCAGCTGACATGGAGTTTGACTGTATGACTGTGTGTGGCAGACTGCAGTTGCTGTTTTTCTCTGACACATCCTGACAGCTTGTGGATGCCTACTTGAATACATGCTTTAAAGCAGAGCTCAAGTTTCAGTTCACGTTTTAGCTTAGGGTTGGGGTTACTTACTTCACTACAGACATACTTTGCATTACTACTAAGTACCAATCATTTTCCAAAGCATACCATACTTATGTAAATGTTTGAATGTGAAAGCTGGAGAAACACACACATCACTTTGTCAAAGTGCTTAGTTAAGATATGATCATGAAGAAAGAACAGAACCAGCACACACTTTTGCTCCAGTGTTGACTTTAAGGACAGCATCTTGAGCCTTGGCTCTTTAAGAGACCCATTGGTCACATCAATTTGTGGGTGGTCCTATATCGTTGAAGACGATTGTAGACTTGTAGAATTGTAGACTTTGGCCTTTATTGGTCTTGTGCTTAGGGCCTGTTCTTGTGCTATCATGATCAGTGCCTCGGTATTGTCTTTCAGTCCAGCCTTTTCCAGCCACTGGTATGTTTTTTCAATATCAGCCACTTCTGATATCTGTCAGTGGCACATGCCATGCAGGGCCTTGTCCTTCCATGGTAGTCCCTTTTCCTGTTCCTCCTCCTCATTGGGCTTCTGCTGCCTAAGGTATTCACTAGGGGCCATCTTCCTGATGTATTCATGAATATTTGTTGTTTCATCCTGGATGGTGGCTTTGACACTCACCAGTCTTCGGCATCCCTCCTTCGGCTTAGTGTAGAGCATTAAGGTGCTGAACTACTGAACTACTTCATAAACGTACCTGAAGACCAGCAATCTTTTCAAATCAACGTATGCATCAATAAAGTGACCTGGACAAAAAGTAGTTTAGTAATCTATCAAAGGGAATATCCTTCCCTATCTCTAGCATGTCCCAAGTCTCTACAAGTTGATTTTCATTATTTAACAGCTTGAGTCAATATCCTCAGTGCTATTACAAACCCATTAAATAATAGTTTGTCCATTAGCACACATGAAGACACATGCACATTTGAATCACCAGTGAGCAGCAACATGTGACGATATGTCGATATATATGACGATATATGTGAGCTTGCACTGTCTAGGTTTTCAGTAAAACAAAGCACAAAGGTCTTTGTCAGACTGCAAGCCAAAACCCCTTTTTGGCATATCCCAATTATATCCAGACTGATTTTAGAATGTCTGGACAGTGAAAAACATCATGAAATGTGATTTTTGCAAATTGCATCAAAGCCACGTTTGGAGGTGGTTTGAAATCCAATTCCAATCAGATTTCTAAAGATGCATCTCAGTCCGTATGCTGTGGTCACTCAAATAGGATTACAAATAGCCTTTTGCATCACTTGCAACATGACCTACAATGACTACATCAAATCCAGAGTGACGGAAATGCAAAATGAGTAGCTAAGCAGGATCCATGTTGCTACTAGCAGAGCAGTATGGGGGACAGCACAGACAATAACAGTCGACTTGATGGCATGTTTGGAAGGCAGGATAAAGGATCTCCATTCTTATGCTTCCATAATGGAAAACCGCATCACCAGCATGCATACAGTTGTTAGTCACACCTACATTGTTACCACAGCAACCCATGCAGATGGGTGGACACACAAATCTAATCTGATCACTTGCAAATAATAGTGAGGACAGTCTATGTTAAAGATCTAATTAGACAAACAAATCTGATTTGCCTGCAGTCTTAACAAAGCCCAAGTATTGACACACACACACACACACACACACACAAATGCATACTTAGTATCAATACAGCCATACAGGAATTACATTGATCTCTGCCTTTGATGCATTGCCATGCTTGCGTCTGTGCACCCACATGGCAGCTGTCGCCTCTTTTGCTTTTTCATGTCCATATGCCACAATTCATGTGTGATGGTGATGATGACACACCTGTATGGTCTATGTAACACACACAAGAGCATGCAGGCAAACACAGGCACACACTATACTATACTACTAATGAATGCACAGGTCTGCAGTCCATAGCTGCACAAGCTTGTGTTTGACATGAATCACAACTTATCAATACATGTTTAAAACAGAGCCGGTAGGCTGAGGCTGGATAATAAATGTTGCAATTGATCAGGCATTGTCTCGACACTCCCCCTTTTATCCTGGCCATTCTCTCTTTCCCCATCTAGCCACCTATCTTTGATTTTCTTTTTTTCTTCTTTTCTCAAAAGTGACGATGGCTCTCATTTGTCATGCCATCGCTGACACTTCTGTAAATCCAAGCTCTGAGGAGATTGTGAGAAAGTTGTCTAGGCTGATTTATGAAACCTTCCTACCCAATGATGCAAGCACAACATCAAGTGTGAGAGGTAACCTGGTGACATTTGTCAGAGCCCTGCAGTGAGATAAAGTCTGGATGTGGGCTCTCAGTAGGGTGACCACAATTCTGAAGTCTCATACTGGGACACCTTAAGTGCACCACACTGCAAGGTATATCAAGGTATATCAAGGTATATCTATCTATCTATCTATCTATCTATCTATCTATCTATCTATCTATCTATCTGTCTATCTCATTAATTGCAATTATACAGTGGCAAAAGGTTTCATTTGGCCACTGATGTCTGTTTTGAATAAAAGTCTTAAGTTGCATTCACACTGAATCAGACAATTTGTTGCAGCATTGTCCAGCGGTGTGGGTGTGTTGCTACATGGCATGTCTGTCTGATCGTTCGGTCTGGTCTGATTGCCGGTTTACGCAATTGCCACCAGAGCATGATGTCAGGTTGCATTCTAGCAGAAGTTGAATCTGGCTCAACTTTTCGTCAGATGGCTGCTGCTGCATTTTTTGCTGGATCACTCTGTGAAACAATGCCGGACTAACCCCATTGAAAATGGATGGGGGTTAGTGCATTTTTGCTGGATTCTGTGTGAATGAGCCCTCACAGGTCGCCATGTGTAGTGCCCTCTGGCTGATATTCAGTGTGTCAACAAGACACAAAAGCATTTATTGTGTTTGTTTGGAAGAAACAAAAAGTAATCCACTCTGTTGGGCTTCATAGAGTTACATCCCAGCCGTGGGGAAACCAGGACACAACATTAAAAATGACTCTCACCTCTCTCCTTACTCTTAAAGATGACCAGAAGCACTGCTCCAATGAAAAAGGCAAAGTTCTATTGCCTGACAAAGAAATCAGAATTTTAGGCTTCAGGGTGGGAACACCCGAAAATGACAGACAAAAGAACTAACTCCCAAAAGTCAAACTAACCTAACCAATGTAAAGCAACAAAAATACAGCGCTTTCCTAGCTCCCTAACTCAAAACAGGAGAAAAGAGACAACAAAAAGGACTACCCATGCCTGTATTCTCTGTGACAACTGGTTTAGGCCTGTTTACAAATACCATTCACTCAAATGGGCATAATTGAGATGAAGGAATTAATTCAGGCCAGGCTCAGATTTACAGCACTCTGAGCTGATTTAATTCCACTACAACCTTCCCGCCAATCAGAGGAGAAATCTGGTGCAGGACCTTGGTCAGTACTGATGTTCGATCCAGGTTATCTGGTAATGTGAGGGGTTTACAGATCCATTTTTACATCTCCCGACAGCTCACAGACTCATCGGGCCTGCCACAATCATTTTCAAATATGTTTGATTTTTAGAATTTAAAGTCTGGATGATTATGTCACTACTTTCCAAATGGGACCACAATAGCCAACAGCAAGGTGTTGTACGGGTGTGTTGGACAGCTGAGACAGTGGAAAGGCTTGTCAATATATGGCAAGAACACAATTGCCCTATATTTAACGTTTATTTCAAGTACTGATGCGTGGATAAGCTCTGACACCATCCAAATCAGTATGCATACATTAATCATTCACAGTTACATTGCCGGGCCTTCTGCCTAAATACGCATAGCGTCTCTCTTTAAGGGGGAGTTATCGTTTCTGCTACGGGGATCACTGCAAGTATTTAATAAACTCAATTGAGAATTTTTTTCACCCACTCACAGCCCACCTGCTGTTAAAAGAGCGAGAGAGAGCAAGAGAGAGAGAAAGAATGCGCTAGTGAGGTCGTGTAGTGATCCCTTTGGCATGATAATCTTAATAATATCCTGTAGTGTGTGGTGTGCCATTATTTTCAAATCATGTAGTGTGTGCATGTTTAAGATTTGGCAGAAGAACATCTGTAAAGATTCTCCTTATGTGCGTGATGCAACCCGATTTAAAAATTGGTTGGGATTTTAAAACTCTTGCAGTCTGATCTCGGCCTAAGTGGTGGCTAGCCTGTCAACAAAATGGCAGTGAACAGGATCTAGGTTACTAACGCACATGACAAAATTCGAGCAAGCCAGTCTTGACAGCGCAGAGGGAGCAAGAAAGGTGTTTTCTGCTTTCTGTTGGTTATATGGTTATATAGCAGATCCAGTCCTCCAAAGAGCCAATCAGAAAAAGTCTACTCCCATCACCACCTGCAACACTTTACGCTGACAGAGAGTGAGAAGAACTGAGCAACACAGGGGGAGACAAACAACAGCTCAAAGGCTGATGTACATACAGTCATCTCAGAAATTACCTAGGGTCATAACAATAGCTATGTTCACCTGTCCACCTACGCATATATTCAAACTAGATGCAAAGTCAAATTCAATTATCCAAGCAAGCTCAAACTGACAACCTTAGATGTATTTAAGGAAAGAGAAAGAGAGAAAAAATCTAATTCACAATGGATTTCACTGCAAAAAAACTTTGCATCTTAACAAGTCCTTGAGTTTCAAATCAATTGTTAAACTCTTGTTTTTGTTTTTGTTTTGAAGAACTGCAACACTGGCAACCAAACGTGTTTTATCCTTGCTCTAAATGTATTTTTGCAGTTCTTATAATGCTAATAGGTTAAAAAATGTCAAAGAAATTTTACATAGGGATCTAGTCGCAGACATCCCAAGCTTTTAAAGGAGGTCAAGCTTGTTGATATTGATGTGAAGAAGGTGATATCTATGAATGTCATGAACAATTACTGCATATTTACTGGCAGAATCTTTTGTCTATCTTAGTGATAAGCGCAATGATAACAACACAAGTTTATTTTGAACTTTTGGATATAGTTTGAGTGGTATTTTGTTTATTAATTTCTTGTAGTTGCATGTTGTTGCCATCTTGTCTTTTGTAGGAGATGAAAGTTAATATTTTTTGTCTGTGTAGCTTATAGGTTCTTAAACATCTGCAACTCAGTTTTTTGTTTTTTTTTTTATCTTTAAAGCATCATGATATTTTTGCATTTTTTATGAATGCCGTAATGCTTGTAGGGGAGAGTGGGGTAAATAGTGCCAATTTTTACTTAAAGTGCCTTTAAAGCGAGGGGATTACAGTAATGCCTCCAACTAAAATATGCACATATAGTTTAAGATGTTGTGCATCCCTGGGAACAATCACTTTGGATCTTATATAAACTGTTTGAGAAATATAGCTTTTGAAAAAAAAGTGGTTTTGTGGCACAACTTGCCCCCGGTGCGGGGTAAATTGTGCCATTGATAACTGAAGTAAAACAGATCATTTTAATCTCACAAATGATAATGCTATATAAAAGCAAAACAAATTCAATACAAAATTATTTATTTAACATTTATTTATTATTTTAACAAGATCACAGGCCACTTTTCTATAACAAGGCCTAGCACCACATGAACACATACCCAGAACAAAATAAAAAGTCCAAAATGAGCACCTGCAAATCATCTTCATCTGTATCTGAATAGTTTTAGTGATCAAAGGTAAGAAGACAATGTACAATAACAATAAAATACAATAAAGTAATATATAGTATATAATCACAAGTAGTGCCACTGGCACAATTTACCCCAGGCCCTTTGGCACAAATTACCCCAAGCCCACCATTTTGAAAAAATGCATCCCCCAGATGTTTTGAGCTAACATCATGCTAACTGTATAGGCTCATGGTGTAGCTTACTAAAGTACTAAAACCTGTGTGAACTGTTTTCAAAGTTTTCTATAATTGTTCAAACACAGCAATCAAAAAACCTTGATCATGGAAATTTTACTTTGGAGGGCAAAAAAATGTTTTTTTAACTTAAATGTGCTTACCTCTCAAGCCATGTGTCTCCCTTCTTTGCAGGGTGAGTGAAATAGATGCCTCTTCAAAAATATGTGGTCACATGACCAACTTCTTCTATGGTTTTCTAGATAACAGGGGTGGCACTACTTGCCCCTTGGCACAAATTACCCCACTCTCCCCTATAGGTCCACAGGAGTTTTCACCAATAGGGGGCTTCATTATGTTAATTCTGACATACCAGTTTCTTTTAGTTGGTTTCCAACAATAACACCTGACTTAAGAAAATTCTGGAAACAAGCTGATTAACGTTGGAAACAAGTGGGATTATCTCATCCCACTGGTGGACTTTGTGCTTGTTTGATGAAAAACAGAAAGATTGTAACAAGATGAAATGAAACGACTTGTTTGATTTTTTGCAACGTGCATAACTGAAGAAGCAGCTTGCTTTTTATCTCTCTTTCTCACCTATTTTTGAAAGGAAATACAAAAATATCATAAGAACATGTGTACCCACTTGGCTCTCTGAGTGTTCAGCTATCAATGCTAATTCTAGAGTATTGCAGCCACTTCAGCCTTGTGCTGCTCCCATGCCACAAGTGGCTCTTATGGGCTTTTTCATAGATATTCAAGGAGGTTTTTTTTGGCTTTTTGGCATCACACAGGTGCAGAGACAAAGAGCATTTATTCCAACCTCTTCACAAAAAGCCACACAGAGATGTGGGTTGTGGAAACAGGCTGTGCAATTTTATGTCCCCCTAAATAAAGAATGCATATCAACCCATCTGAGGATTACGGCTCAGAAAAAGGTAGAAGTTTAGTACAGTGTAAGCACAATTTCCAAATACAGTCCTCTTCAGCATCAATTTGTTGCAGCTATACACTGTGGACTCTGTAACTGTGGTTGAGGGCCACTTTGTGTTATAGTGCACAAATTCAACACAGTCTCCCAAAAATTATGTTCCCACACAATTAACACGCATTCTAAATCACATTTCAAGGAAAATGTATTTTGTCACAAATTCCGTTTGTGTCTGACATGTCTTTCTTTCTGGATTTTATCACATGTCAGTGCCATGTGGTTAGCTTTAGGCATCAAAACTGCTTGGTTAAGGTTAGGGAAATGGTAGTTTTTTGACACAATAATGTGTCGCTAGATGATGAAGAAAATGGTTAAGTAACATAACTAAAAACACACACCACTGTCGCTTGACATGCGACTCAACCTCAAGTTGCCAGAAACAAAGTCAGTTGTTTGATCCATCTGCCACCCCACCCACCTGCTAATGCTGACTTTACACTAAGTCATTACAATTGTTCTTTGTGGCAAGTCAAAACAGGTTTAAAATTTAAGGTCTGTGAACAGTTACCGCTGACCCTGAAACAACTGCAGTATAAAAAAAAACAAAAGGACTCAAACAAAACTGGGCTCGCAGCTGTGCTGTCAACTGTTGAATGAAAAAAATGACAATGGAAAAAAAAGGAAGAAAACTGTTCTCTCCCTGGACTTGTTGTAGACAGCAGGATAGGAAAATGAAAAAAATGACAGTAGCACTTGTGGCACTGCACCATTGTACCAGTTAAATGACTAATCTGCATCTGCCCGCTGATTTCAACAAAACCATATTCCAAACACCCCCAAATGGGGTTGGGGGGGTCGGGGGACGTCTCGCCTTGCAATCAGTCCCCAGCAGCACGTGGAGAGCTGCTGTAATTAAGGAGCAGCATCCCACATGAATCCCATCCGTGAAACAGGACTTTAATTCCCCACTAATTGAGGCCAACACGTGGAGGGTGCAGGGAGGAATGAGCTACTGCAGGCTCCTGCAGTGTGGACCGACCACTGAGTTAGATGATTAGCTGAGGTGTAGCAAAGGTAGCTAGGAAACGGAGCTAGACATCCCTGCACATCTCTGTCGGCTTTCTACTCACAGCCTCCAGCTCTGCATTGGAAACCCGAGCTGAGAGGAACCAAACTCACTCATTTTAGCGGCTGTTTGCTCTGCTGGTGGGTGCCAGAGGGAGCATGGGATTGTGGGAAGAAGGGAGGAGGAGGAGGAGGTTTGATTGATTTGCTTCATTTGGATTCCTATCTATCGCGCTTGTGATTGCCGGTGACAGCAGTTCATGCAATTCTGGAGAGAAGGAGTGAGCACAAAAAAAGAGTGATGGGGCTATATTTAGTGAGCACTCTAGGCTGCTACAAGTGTTATATCTAATAAGAGGAGCCATTTGTAAAATATGATTTATTTATTGTGTTGATATTAAAGGTGTGTGAAAGAAATAGAGGAATAGAGAGTGTGTGCTCAGGCTTTTTGTCTCAACACTCAACATTTTGACTGGAGCTCCCTCCATGTTTACAATAAACAAACTGGCAAGGGTAAGGTAAGGTAAGCCATCAAATCCGCTGACTCCGGCTTCAGGTGACAGTTGTTTTGTATCTGTAATGGTGCCGTTCGCTGTGTTTGCTGCATGCGAAGCCTCTTTCACTTTCATGTGTGCACTTCACCACAGCCGCTGGGTAAAAAGCACCGAGGAAGTGACTGTAAGGCACATTGTCATTGAAATCTGTCATAGAGTCTTCTCTCTCACTCTCACTCTGTCTCTGTCTGTTTCTTTCTCTCTACATGCAAACCCCCCCCCCACACACACACACACACACACACACACACACATATATGTATATGTATATATATATGTATATATATATACACACACACACACACATATTTGTATATATATGTGTGTATATATATATATATATATATATATATATATACTGTATATATACAAATATGTGTGTGTGTGTGTGTGTGTGTGTGTGTGTATATATATGTGTGTGTGTGTGTGTGTGTGTGTGTGTTTCAATTTCAGAGCCAATCCTGCCACAGATGTTTCAGCAGTTGAGATCTACTTGCTAGTGTCATTGTTGTCTGAGGAAAAGTTGTGAGTTTTCCCCATGTAATTTCACTGCACACATATGAATGCATGCATGCATGCACAGACAACACACACACACACACACACACACACACAGACAAAACACAATACACATGAGCTCACTCGCGCACACACATATACACATATATAAACTACAGTAAATAGCTTCTGCTCTCACTGTTTGAAATGTCACTAGACGTATCCGTCATTGTTTACTTACAGGATTCGGATACAAGTCTTTACTGTACCAGGCTGCCTTCACATGGCCTGTTTTGACACATTTTATGCATTTTCTGAGGCTTTCTGGAAGTATTGTAGGTTCTTCTCTTGTGAAGGATTTGTAAGGCACATCTGCACAAACTTAGTTTACATTCATCCCGGGTGAAATAGCGTTATTTCAGCGCTGTGAAACTCAAGCAGGATTTGACATAACAGCAGCTTGACTTTGCCTAAACTCATCCTGGTTTTGAAGATGCCATTTTACCCAGACTTGTTATGTTGTGCGTTGCATGTAATGAGACTGGGATTCACCCTATGTTCCCAGGCCTTACGTTCCCAAAGCTCTATGTTACCGAGGCCCTGTGTTCCCAGGGTCCAGTGTTCTGAGTTTCTATGTTCTTAATGTCCTGTGTTCTCTCAGTTCAACCATAACATAGCTTATCCATAGCAACTAAAAAACAAATAAATAAACAAATAATCGCAAGCTGAAAATCTGATTTTGTTACATTAACACAAAAAGCAAGGTATATATTCTTTGTTCTTTTTCACTTTTTCAATGGGCCATATTTGTTGTCATGAAATGTAACAACTCAGAAACTTGCTGCTTTGAGCTACGTTTACCAATTTGCGACTGGTAATCATGAGTCCGAGGGCATGTTTGTGTGCTTGTTAGCTTGTAAATACAGTAAATTCGATATTTGTGATGAGCCCTTGATGAAACTGTAAGTTTCCTCAGTGTAAAGAGTGCAGAGAACAGTGGTTATGAAGACATATAGATGCTTGAATGGGACAAATGGAATCTGATGATCAGATTATGCTTTCATAACAGAAGTGTGGACATGTATGTTTATATTGAGGGAACATATGGGGCTCTTTCAGTTTGAGGAATAAAAATACATGAAAGGAAGACTGGGCCCTGGGACATAAACATGGTCCTATGAGACTTTATCAATGACTGTACCATGGACTGCACAATAACATGAAGATCAACACTACCCAGTAGCGGTTTTAGGCACGGGCGAAGCGGGCAGCCGCCCGGGGCGGCATTTTTTCATGTCACGTGGGGGGCGGCACGAGTGCAAAAAAAATAATAATAATAATGATAATAATCAGCGCTGCAAAGCAGTATTCATCCGAATATAAGACGATATTTTCTCCATTGAAAATGCCCTGAAAAAAGGCCCTAGTCTAATATTGGGGGTCTAAGCAAAAACACCTGTATTGTACTTGCATATGTAAACCAGTAGGTAGGCTCGCCTGATGCCACGATTACCGGCGAATGGCCGCATTGCACAGTCAGTAATAACCATGTTGTCTGTCATTGTCCGTTGTGCTGCTGCAGCCACATATGAACAAAAGTTGATTTATAATGAATGGTATATATGGCAGTCTGTGTGCGCCGCTCACCTGTCAGATCCGGCAGACCTGACCGGGTGGGCGCGGCACCGGTCGGCATGAGGCCAGTGCCGCGGCCGGCCGGCCTGATGCCGACCGGTGCCGCGGCCGGCTCGCCTAATGGCGGCCGGTGGCTTTTTTATTCAAACAAGATTTTGTCCATATAAAAAGTATTTTTCAAAAAAAAAAAGGTATGTACAGGTGCCGGCGCCCCTGCCGTGCACAGCATGGCCGGCTCTGGGAGGGGCGCCTCTAGCGGCAAGAGGGGCTCCGGTAGAGACCGTTAACGTCTGTGAATTGGGCGGGTGTGTGTGTGTGTGTGTGCCTCGATAACATGAAAGTTTTGCTGAAGCAGAGTTCGATGTGGAATTTCTTTATAGGTTATATATGCTGTTCAGCACATACAATGGGGGGTCAAGACATGGAAAGCGTTGCTAGCCAGTGGTGCCATGTACGCTTATTATGCACGAGGATGTAGGCAACTTATGCACGTGTCTGAAAATAATGTATTTTCCCTAATGTATCCGCTGCTGTGTCCTTGTTTGAAGTACTAGCATGGCTTTGATTTATCGAGGTTTCCAACCTTGGCCAATTACCTCCAAACTCACTCTGGCTGTTTTGTTTTTTTTTCCCACAATGAAGGAGAATACCTCATGCCCCCCATTTAGAACAACACTTTGTTGCTTGGCTTGCACAAAAATAATAGTTAATAGGTAATAGTTCTGACCTTGTTTCTGTTCGTCTGATGATATTTCCACCTGATTATTTGTAATTCAGCTTTGCCCTCACCGTGCTTAAGAACACTGCTTTTACTTAGGAACTCACCAGTGGTCCAAAATCAAGCCTAGCTTGTTTTTGCCTATTCATCATTTTAGCCACAAGGGGCAAAAATGAAGGATAGCCTCAGAGATTCAGCTGGCATTCCCACCAAAAAGTCTGAAAAATTGATAGGTTAAGAATTTACATATCAGTTGTGCAATTGTATTCCGTATGGCCGGCACGAGCGGGCAGTTCATCAATAAAATATGAATGTCTGTGTGAATAACACTACAGTGATGTCTATCAAAATGAGTTTTGGGAAAGTGCATATAGAAGTATTATAATGTCTAACTTGGTGACAGAGGTCAGACAAGTCAATGCCTTTCTCTGGATGCAAGAAAATCAAGAGAAATCCATTTGCATACATCTACAATCTGAAATGTGAGAGCCTGTGATTTATTTTGCTGTTGTTGTTTGTTGTTTATGTTGTTGTTGTTTTTAATTTGAGTTAAAATGTGGAGAGATAGAGAAAGAGGGAAGGAAAGAAAAGAGAAAGGTGCGCCACTGTCTTGTTTATCTGGTAAGCATTGCCCTCTGGTGGCCAGAGGAGGCACTGCCACATGTTTGTCTCAGCCCCGCAGAGCTTCATTCCAGCCCTCCAACCCCCCACCACCACCACCACCAACACACACACACACACACACACACATCCACACACTCAGAAACGCATACAAACACACACATTTCCTCTACCTCCCCACCGAGTGTGTGACAGCCTAAAGATGGAGCACAGGAAAGCTCAAACTTCTACACAGTCAGACACAGGAGAATCTATCACTTCAAAGTGCATGTTCTCATATGTATATATATATATATATATGTGTGTGTGTGTGTGTGTACATAGATAGATAGATAGATAGATAGGGAGAGAGAGAGAGACACCCCTAGAGGTGGGTTAGGTGGCAAGCATCAGACTCTTGTAAAGGAATTGCATGGGCTTTCTGCCTTTCCTTGATTAATTCACAGGTGTCATGCGAGAAGGTCCTTCAATTCATAAAGCAACCCATTTGGATAATATAAGAGTCACACAATACCGTGCACAGCGGCCTTAGAGATTTAGACAGCAAAGGGAGAGAGAGAGAGAGAGAGAGAGAGAGAGACAGAGAGAGAGAGAGAGAGAGAGATGGAGGTGGGCATGCAGGGGGAGTGGAAATACTAAAGAAACACCACAATATGGCAAGAGAGAGACATGAAGAAATAGAAACCATGACATGCATGTAAAAACATGCTCATAGACGAACACAAACACATACACAAACACAAAAACATAAGTGTGTATGGATGAGTGGTTGGGGTGTCTCAATGTAATAAACAACAGGGGACAGAATGAAAGTACAACTGGACCAATAAAGAGAAGAGACGAGAGAAAAGAAAGACAGACAGACGAGGAGGGTGCAAGATCCTTTTGCAGCTACTTGTTTCCTCAAGGTCATCGGGGTAACAGGCAGGCAGGCTGGGCTGCAGCTGGTGCCTACAGGGCCCCGGGATCCTAATCAATTCCTACATTTCAAGGGAAAATGATGAGAAGCCGGCTGCTCAAAGGAAGATAGATGAGAGAGAGTTGCCGCGAACACACAGATCAATAATATTCATAGCCTCGAGGAGAAAATGCGATAAATAAAAGGTTTTTACTCAGTGGATGTGAGCAACGATGCTCAGAAAAGCAGGTGGTGTGTCCACCTGAAGCTCCTGGGAGAGAGAGAGGAGGAAGAAGAAGAGAAGAACATGGAGAAGGAGATTCTCCATGGTTAGGTCCTGAAACATACAAATGTATAGAGAAGGAGGAGGAAAAGACGCCCAGTAATGCTGATTATTTGTATCTTGGTGCACTGACATTATGTTGCAGACATAAAATCAAATAAACAGTAGATTTATGTGGACGATGAAATCTAAAAAAGAGTTAGAGCAGGGGATCAGAAACTTTGTAATGTCAGTGAACCCCAAAATACATACACAATACATGACAGATCTACACTGGAGAGGATTTTGTTCTAAGGATAGTTCTAGATCTACAAATACACCTACTGGTGCTACTTGGACACATCCTCAGTGATGAGCTCAGGGTCATAGGGTGTTTTGGGTCTTTAATCATCAGACACCCTCACCCAGGTGACCCAGCTGGAGGATATGTTCTAGAGTGCCCGTCTTCTGACACAGTTGACATGCTGGAGTGTTTGCCATGCCCCAGATGTGCAGATTGGCTGGGCTCAGCAGGATGTCATAAACTGATTGGATGAGAAACCTGATGCACAATGGTTCAGCCATCCAGAGCTCTGTCCAAGTGACCTTGCATTGTTTGACACACTCCCACCTGCTCCAGGGAGTCCTCCCTTTTGTACTGTCTGTCCCTTTTGTCTGTGACACATTTTTCACAAGGAAGTCGTTAGTTGTTGGGCCACAATCTTAAAGATCTTCCCTTCAACGCTGAGCAGCAAGATGACTTGAAACTGCTCGATGTTGCTTAAGTCACTTCTTTTGACACCCTCCGCCTGCCTCCACTGAGCAGCAACCCTTTCTCTCCACCAGCTCACCTTTAGGATCTTCCAAAGACGCATTGGGAACTTCGGGCACTGCTTGTACACCTTGTATGGAACGCCACTGGGGCCACAGACAGAACTTGCTCTTGCAGCTACCTCTACCTCTATAACCTCTAGCTCTACCTCTTGGACCTCCTTCAGGGTGGGATCAGCAATGTTAAACTGTGTCAATGGTTTTGGCGCTGCTACCAGTCGCTCACACGGGTCAAGGTCTTGTTCTCTCAGTGTGTCACTGTAGGTGATATTGAGATGTTGATCGATCACCTCTACAGGGCACGTTAGGCAGCTGCTTCGTTTCTGTCCCAGTAGTCTCTTGGTGAAACTGAATGGATTGGCAATGAAAGCACTACCTTTCCGTGCAGTTAGGGTTAGGGTTGGCATCCCTGGGGGTACATTTCAGATGGGTTTTTGGTAGCTAGCCAGGTAGTTCCCTCATGGGAGCTACAGTTTGGGGTGCTAGCTCTTGCTTCCCTGTCTTTCTGTTCTGCCAGCTGTCTTTCTGGCTGTCCTCACTGTTCCGAGATGTCATCCTGGAAGTCACTGGCTGAACCAGGTTAGATAGTTCTACTAGAACACCTACTGGTGCTACTTGGACACATCCTCAGTGATGAGCCCTGGGTCATTGGGTGTTTCAGGTCTTTAATCATCAGACACCCTCGCCCAGGGGGATGATCAGTCCCCAGCTTGTGTCCAAGTGGCGCGCTTATCTACAGATCCCCCCTCTGGATCGACCTGCGAAACCCTGGCACCCAACTTCTATGGGCTCACAGCGGGCTCTCCAGCCTATTTTTTTTTTTTTTTTTTTTTTTTTTTGGTTAACTGTTCCTTTAATAACTATTAAAACCTAGATATATTTTCATTGACTGTGTTGTTTTTCATCCTGCATTAGAATGCATGAACATTTTTGCACTGCAGACTCCGAAAACAAGTTGGTTCAACATTAAAAATGTGATTTCAAAAGTCAAAAGCTCACAGAGTTTGTGGGAACAGAAGCTCATGTATGAATAAACAGGAAGGAAGCAAGAAAGTGATGAAGGCAACAAGGTGGGTGGAAGAAGATGACCATGATGCTGAGAGGATCAGGGGTAAGGAAGAGGATGAGGGAAGCTGGGGAGTGGAAAGGTGAACAACTGAACATGTTGGTTTATCCATGATTTATTAAACGATTTTTAAACTTACAACCAGAGTGCCTCAGATTGTCTCTATAGACAGCAAACCAATACTATAGACTTCCATTACAAGTAAGCTGGATTGTCATTGTTTTCTAATTCTTACTCGACCACTTACCCGATCCTTGAAGACTACCTTATTTTTTTCTTTGAACATTACAAACTATTGTTCTTGATCTAGTGCAACACTCCCTATTTTTTCTTCAACCCAACATGTTGTTGAAAAAAAAAGAAGAAAAAATCAGTTGGAGAGGAGGATGGGAGGCTAATAAGTGGGCTGGCAGGGAATGAATGAGGGCCGAGGATCAGGGTGAAGAGAGGTTTAGCTAGCTGTGAGTGAGATATCCAGCAGTCTTTACCAGGCTCTTAAATCACATGGCGTGACAGAAGCACAAAGGCTGGGCTCGACGCAGAGCTGTCAGTCGCCGTTTGAGCCGTTAATCATGGAGATCTGCGAGCTGCGCGTCTCTTTACGTCTGAGGCAGCAACAAATGAGCGCCGCACTGCGACTCCCACGCAACAGCGCACCTCTAAAGCCCTGCCAGCACAGTGATCCACCTGCAATCACCCTGCAGCAAATACCAGGCACACTCTCTCTGCAGACTTCACAGTATATATGTGTGTGTGTGTGTGTGAGAGAGAGAGACAGAGAGAGCGAGAGAGAGAAAGCCAAAAGGGTACGTGTATGTGTGTCTGTATGTTTTTGTATGCGCACGGTGAACTCTGCCTGATACCAAGGTGCTGATGGGAGAGGTGGCACTGAAATATGACAGCTCTCACTTGTTCTGAAGCCTGGCCTCAGAGTAAGCCCTGCGAGAAATAGAGAGATCACTCTCACTTTCTCTCCATGCACGCACACACACAAACACACACACACACACACACACTGGGACAGAACTCTGTTAAGATGTGATTAGGCTGACTGTCAGTAGCAAGGGGTCCTCTCAGGGTTCACTGCACGCAAAGTGCACACAAATGACCGTCTTGCTCAGCCTGCCAGACAGATGGCTTGTGGAGGAATGTCAACCCTGGAAATAACAGCCGACTCTGACTTAGAGTTGGACCAACAACAGCCAGTGCTTCGCCAACTGGAAAGAAAAAAAAAACAAAAACAAAGACAAGATGGACCTTGAGACCATGTTGAAAACTGGAGAGAAAATACCTGAAATGATCAGCTGCACCTGGGCAAGCATTAAGGGAGTCAGTCCTGTTATTGAGTTGACAGACCATAGCATCTATTTTAACTTTTGTTTCCCAAACAGGGGAGCTGGGGCACTTCTTTTACAGTTTTAGGGTTTTATTGGAAAACAAAGGGTGTGGATCATGTTCATGGAAAAAAGGAAACGGCTGGCATGAAATCTAGAAATGTACCAGCCAAGCCAAGGTGGTGTGGGTTTCGAAATCCAGCATGAGGCACTAAATGAAAAAAGAAAATGTATCACCCTCAATCTTGCCTTTTGTTGAGGGAATGCTTCAAGTTGAGGTGGTTCTCCATGCTATGATATTCATAATATGTCATTATGAGGCTGTATGAAAAAAGAAAAATTGCATCTCTTCGAGAAATACAGCAAGGGGGTACAAGGGAGTACAAGGAGGGAAATAGAAATTCTCCCTTCAACTCAGCAGTAAACGTACAACACTGCTGAGAGGCGTTCATCACATGCTGGTACAGGAACATGCACATGCAATTGCATCTCACATTGCAAATGCTTAAATTCAATCACAGAAAGATACACACACGCTGCAAAAAATATCTTAGCCCATTTTTCCCTTAATGTTTTTTTTCTTTAGTTACGGAAGCGTAGAGCTGCCAGACAAAGAAAATAAAAACCGAGAGGCTCAGTATCACGTAATTACGTAAAAAGTTTATTGTTATAACAATATATTTTCACGTTATAACGTGAAATTATCACGTTATTTCATTATATGATTTTTTTCACGTTATAACGTGATAAACGTGATAGGTATCACGTTATTTCGTGATAGGTATCACGTTATTTCGTGATACGACTTTTTCACGTTATAACGTGATAAGTATCACGTTATTTCAAGATAGGAAATTTTCACGTTATAACGTGAAAGTATCACGTTATTTCGTGAAACGTGTTTTTGTTTACTGTCTGCTGGCCATCTGTAAATCATGGCTGCTTTACATGATGCCATTAGATCATATTTCATGTTTGGCTTGAGACATGGGGAGATTTTACAATTATTGGGCTCCGTGGATGACATTCATATAAGCATGCGTACCTTGAGAAGAATTTTGAAAACAATGGGATTATACCGGAGGAAAAACGAGTCGGACCCTCTTGAGGTAGCGTCATTTCTCATTGATCAGCTGGAGGGACACGGCCGGCTGCATGGATACAAGCTCCATCACCTCAACATCGCCGAGGCGATTTCTCCGTCTCTGTTCAACACCGCGGGGGTCGAGAAACTTTAACAAATGCCTCACTGTACTTTGGGTGACAACATATCCAGCTTGGATGCAGTTGAGGTGATGGAGCTTGTATCCATGCAGCCGGCCGTGTCCCTCCAGCTGATCAATGAGGAATGACGCTACCTCAAGAGGGTCCGACTCGTTTTTCCTCCGGTATAATGCCATTGTTTTTAAAATTCTTCTCAGGGTACGCATGCTTATATGGATGTCATCCACGGAGCCCAATAACTGTAAAATCTCCCAATGTCTCAAGCCAAGCATGAAATATGATCTAATGGCATCATGTAAAGCAGCCATGATTTACAGATGGCCAGTAGACAGTAAACAAAAACACGTTTCACGAAATAATGTGATACTTTCACGTTATAACGTGAAAATTTCCTATCTTGAAATAACGTGATACCTATCACGTTATAACGTGAAAAATTCGTATCACGAAATAACGTGATACCTATCACGTTATAACGTGAAAAAGTCGTATCACGAAATAACGTGATACTTTCATGTTATAACGTGAAAGCATATCATGAAATAACGTGATATTTTCACGTTATAACGTGAAAAAAACCATATAATGAAATAACGTGATAATTTCACGTTATAACGTGAAAATATATTGTTATAACAATAAACTTTTTACGTAATTACGTGATACTGAGCCTCCCGGTTTTTATTTTCTTTGTCTGGCAGCTCTACGCTTCCGTATTTAGTAGTGTAATACTCAGAATTATTTTATGTATTTATTTTACATATTGAGCATCACTGAAGCTACATATTTCACAGAGTGAAATATTCAAACCCAAGATGCAACTGTTTTGTGGCTGCACCATTACCTTAAATAGAAAATGTCTAGATGACCTATGTATTATTTTATATACATTTTGTTGGATCAATGGAAAATAATTTTTTAAGTTTTTTTCCCTTTCATATAAACACCCTGTGAAGAAAACAACTGGCAAAGTTAAAAAAAAAAAAAATCCAAGGCACACTGTTCTGCTGAAAAAACGATAAAAGGCCTTTATTACTTCATGGTTAAATATGATTTAAAAACCTGGCTGCTGACCAATGTGTTTTTCCTAACCCTCCAGCCTAAAAAACCTGCAGGCAACCATAAAATTAAATAACCTGTTAAATGAAAACTTTACTCATAATGCATAATTTGTGCATCAAGTACTCACTCTGTGCCTCTTTCACCCTCTGACAAAGAAAGCGTTATTTTCAAGCCTTCGGTGTTTTTTTGTAGAAGTGGTCTTTGTGAAGATACGTGCATTGGGAAATACTGAGCATTCGACTGGATACCAGAGACTTGGATTACAGTAAGTGTCAGAACTTTTGATAGTGTTTTACTGTCATAAACTTTACCATGGAGACTTGCCAGTAAAGCTTTCTTCATGGGAAGTTGAAGGCAGCACGTGGTGAGTCCTTGCTGCAAAAATGATGCATTATGAGTTGAATATTCCTTTAGAATAAGGTGTTTTTTATTATAGTGCTTGGACACAAGTAAAAGGGGAACACAGAAAAGTACACTCATACGTACCGCCAAGCATGTGTACACAATAAATGCACATGCACACATTCATTCACCCACATGAATCCAAATAAACCCTGCACAGCTAACAGCCCGCCTGATGCTTGACGAAACATGTTTATATGTGTGTGTTAGGCATGCAGGAATATTTGTGTGTATTTGTGTGTGCGTGGGCCCCAGCTTGTGGTGTCTGGCTCGCAGCGTGCCAGTAAACAGCATGCAGCAGAGATGATGTGGGGACTTCGGGCTCCATGATTCACGCAGACGGGTTGATTAAAGAGCAATCGCAGCCCCCGCAGTGCGAGGAAGGGTGGCATAATCACCGTAGGAAAAACACTGTGTGGTGGCATAAATCTCAGCATGCTTCCAGTTATGAAACTTTTGAGGGGGCAAAAAGTTATCAAATATCAAAACTTGCCAAATAGACTGATGGTGGGCAAAAGCAGATTCCTACTGAGTGGCCAGATAAATACTTGAAACTGAGTGTTTATTGACTCTGTCAAGAGAAGGTGAAAGACAACTGAGTACACAAGAAAACCCAGTCTGATTAATCTTCATACAAATAACACGACTTTACACTTGCAAATCGCATGCAGTGTGTGTGGCAAAGTCCAAATTCATGTGCAGGCCTTGAGCCTTCCAATTAATGTCTGTGGAGAACAAATGCATCCAAATACATTAAATCACCTTCAATAGTTATGATGTCACCAGTGAGGCTTTACAACGTTAGTGCATGCACAAACATTATGGTAGTTACCACCAAATCTACTTGGTTAAGCTTAGGGTAAGGTTATGGTTAAGGTTAGGAAAAGATTATGGTTAAGGTTATGAAACATTAAGCTAATGTTAGCATGAACTTTAGCCAAAGTCCAATTTTGCATGCAGGTGATGTGCCATTCCTCCAATTAACCTCAGGGGAGAGCAGATGCATCCAAATAACATGCATCAAGAACGGTACATTAGTTAATTGCAGAGCTGCCAACTTTTCAAAAAACCTTGGAGTGAGATTTGATTGGGGGGGTCAGGGAGGGGGGGGGGGGGGGGGGGGGACACATTACACGCCCAAGCAGGATTGCCCCCAGCATGTACGTCATCACGTTTAAATACGACACACGCATGGCCCGACGTCATCATAAATCAATATAGGCCTAGTTCAAAACATTCATCATGTGTTCCTTTTAACTAAAAGACGTTTTTGTAGGCTACCCTGTAATCAGACATAGGGATGTTTATTTACCTTAAGTTTCGGAGGTAACTTCCTTCTTCAGAAAGGTCCAATTGACAGCCGGAGCAGCACCTGTCAGATCCGGTAGACCTGACCTGACCGGGTGGCCGCACACTGTGCGGTGCCGGCCGGCACCAGGTCTACCGGATCTGACAGGTGCGCTGCGCACACAGACTGCTTTTGTTTATATGCGGTTGCAGCAGCACAACGGACACAACACAGACAACATGGTTCATTATTGATTGTGCAACGCGGCGATTTGCCGGTAATCACACTGCGCACATTAAACGATTTTGCGGAGGCAAGAGGAAAGTTGCATGATTTACACCGTATCCACGTTCGCGCTGCGTGCGTGACCGTGCATGTGCTCGTGCATGAACGCTTGGGCACGGTACAAACTTTGTAATGTGAGTAGCCTCTAGCTCATTCATTTCATTGGATAATATGCCGGTGGGGTAAGGGGAAGTCCCTGATTGATCGAAAAGATTCTTCTGATTGGCTGAGCCTCTTGTAAAAGTGGCCCAACCGCCGCCACCTCTGCTCTGCAGGCATAACTTATCGATCACAAGTGGCTTTTCTCAGGCTCAACAGATAGATCACAGATAAACAGAACTGTTTTTAGTCAAAAGGAAAAAAAGGCTCTTGATTAGCACTTCAGCGTGAGAAATCGGAGGTGTGGCGTGAGAGCGTGTGGAGCCAATCAAATGCGTGACTCTCACGGCCAATGCGTGAGAGTTGGCAGCTCTGTAATTGTGACCTGATTAGCTATCACTAGTTCGTAAGCTAACTGTAGCCACTAAAACTACTTGGTTAAGTTTAGGGAAAGATTATGGTTAGCAGAAGGGTAAGGTTATGGTTAGGGTTTGGAAAAGGTTATGGTTAAGGTTATGAAACATTAGCTAGAAACATTAAAAACAAACACCAGTTTCACTCAACAGGTAGCTCAGGTCTCCTGTGGGAAAGTCCATGTGTCTGACCTACGATTAACTTTCTGCAAAGACAAACATTCATTAAATGCGTTGCAAAGTCAAATGGTGATCAGCATCAGCAAGTGAATTCAGTTTATCTAGATTTCCGGATATTTTTAACACTAATGTTGCTTGTACTTTGCATGTGAATCGTGTGCTTTTCTTTCTCCATCTTCAATCTGACAGTGTGGATTTGCAAATCCTAGGATAGGATAGAATGTATGACTCTGTAAATACAGTTTGAATTATTTCTTCTAAAATGTGACCCCCAATGGATTTCAGTGGAACCCTTTTTGGTGTTATAATAATGTTGTATTGTGGAGAGGCTTATAAAGTGCTATATTTGAAAGTGTTTTACATATGAGCTTTGCAATGCTTTTTAAAGCACATTATTAGTATGAAACATTACTAATCATCAGTAATAATAACAGTATCCTGAAGGAAGAATCCAGCCTAAAACTTATTAACACTGTATAAAACCTTGGACTGATGATTTACTTTAATTGATGATGGCATTTCTGGTTGTTGCTGTTTGATGCTGTTCTTTTATTCCATCACTAGCCAAAAGTGAGTCCACCTGCATCACTTAGATATTATTATCACAAACATAGGCAGTCAAACAGCTCAGAAGATGGATAAATTGAGCTCCTTGCTCTGGGAAGAGTGGTAATAACAGCCTCACCCAGTTTAACATGGCTTTATTAAAAATCCATCCACACATCACATATACTCTCATCCACTGCCATGTCGACATTCAACAGAGTGAGAACAAAGCCCAAAAGTCCCGTTACATCATCTTGTCTTTAAATAAACGCTTTCCATCAGCCTTCATTGCATTCTGTCTTTGCTAATGCACAACTTATTATCTTGAGTCCTATTTGTGAAATTTTGGAGCTTCCATTCGAATTTGGTCATGCACAAATTAAAAATTCAGATGAAAATACGATTGTTAGATGGAAACCCCACTTTATGTGCATTGTGTGTGTTGAGTTAACAAACAGAAACGACAAGAACCGAAACACACTGTGAGTCACGATTAATCCCTGTGAAACACTGTTTATGTGTTTTAGGCTGGATTTTCCCTTTAAATACCCACACTGGGTTACTGTGATTTGATGTGTTCTTTCTTGTTAGTTTGTTTTTGTTTGTTTTTTTTCACAAATCAATGTTTTTTGAGTCAATATAGCTGCTCAGAGTCTCCATCCTAACCAAAGAGCTTCTTTCTCTGTGTGCACATACAGACAGATGTGATTGGAGGAGAAAATGCTAGAGGCTGCAGCACAACATGAAGGATAATCTCAAATTATCCCTGAAAAAAGCAGTGATCAATTTGGAAAAGGATACTCTTACTCCCACGGATGAACTGCGACTAGTCAAGTATTTGTGTCTGTGTATCTGTGAGTCAAGTGAACGCCTTCGTTTCCAGTGAGCTGCTCCTCGCTGCTCCCTGAGTCAGAGTTATTACATTGCTGATCAACAGCGAATTGAACACCAAGCTGAGTCACAGCTTATCTCCTCTCGAGTCCACCGGCCCTGAAATTGTGCCCGAAGCTCAGACACAACACAACTCCATTCTGACCGGACTTTTGTGGATAACACACCTACACTGTTCATTCTCAACAAGCAAGGCCTGTCGGTATCCAGACTGCACCCACACTAACCCTCCAATCATCCTCTCCTTGCACTCTTCACCTCACTCTGCCCTCCCCCAGTCAACAGACACCACTGCTCATTATTCAAGTCAGTAGCTGTAATCGACTGAAAGAGAAGAGATTGAGAGGAAAGAAAGAAGGGTGGGGGGTCTTTGGATTAAAGTAATGAGAAATAAAAATGAGCCCAGATATAAGAATGACCACTTACAATGTGAGTAGATAAACTGTTTTACGTACACAAATAGGCATGTTTTCATTACGTTAACATGTATGGAATGCACAGGAAAAATGTGTCCTCACATGATACAGCACCAGTAAACATAACAAGTGGAGACAGAGTGAAAGAGAAGTGCATAAGACACCTGACCGTCGACCACTAATGTCTTTTTTTTTTTTTTTTTTTTTTTGCTTTGTTTTGTTTTTTTTAATCTCATAACGTGGATCCAAGGGTGACTGGCACGATCCTATGGTATATCCATGAAAACATGTCACAGATCCACTGTACACTTGACAAAATGTAAAATCATATATACCAACCATAATAACTTAAATAAAGGCATTTAAAACCAGGTGCCTTTAAATATACAACATATAAGCGAGCTTAAAAAAAAAAAAAAAAAAAAAAAAAAATATTGTCCTTGTCTTTTTCCCTTGATGGCTTGTAGTTTTAGAGGTTGTCAGAGGAATAACAGTCAACAAAATGCCAAATTTATATTTACATGACTCGATGACACTGCTTTGGCAGATGAGCATGAGTGCCCACATTGCCTTCTTTCTTGGAATCACACTCCGAAAGAGTCCATTCTCTCTTTCGTATTGAAATTCATTAGTCAAGTACTCCAGGAAGAAAACACAGAGCTTTAAACACAGTTCTGTGTGGTGTTGAGTAATTGGCCCCCACATGGCCAGATGGAGGTGAACCGGCAGTGTCATTTCCTTCGGGAGCCTGCGGCCAGAGACTCAGAGGTAACACAGCTCTACGGCCTCTTGCTAGAGCAGGACCTGCAGCACTGTTGACCATAAAACTTGTGGTTACATACGCCGTGCTGGGGAACCAGGTGGCACCAGCTGAAATGATCCACACACTGCTCATCTGCAAAAGAAACACAGAGGACCCGTTGGGTTTTTAGAACAAATTCAATCAAATATAAACAATGCGACAGTAAACATGTTGTCCCCCTCTGGGCCAATCAGTGACAAATATGCCACCTTGTTTTAACCTGTGATTGTACAAACCCCCCACCTTGGACTAATCAGTCTATTATTGAAAATGCCAGCAGACGCATCAGTCTGCAAAGTCTCGACAAAATTAGATCAGGGGTGTCTGAGATGCTGCACAGACAGACAAGCGCGAAAAGTGTACTCCAGCTGTGAACCGACAACTGAAAGGTGACAGTGCTTTTATGGTGTAAGCCAAGACTGCCAAAGTGCCCTCAAGCAAGGCATCAAACCACATACAACGCCTGCACTCTCAAGTCTCTGATCAAATGCAAATTTGTTGCAAGCTGTGTGTTTGTCTCAGAGATATCCAAGGAAAAATTTTGGCAGCACTGTACAATTACACAGTAGTTGTCTTTTACCATTTCACACCGAGTTCTCACTTACATTTGCAGTAAACAAAATATTACTCACCCCCTAACCTGTGGCCACTAATCTGCATTTTAGATTAATGCAATGCTAGTGTTACATGCTAGTGTTTTGCATGTGCAGAAAATGTTTCAATTTCTAAGGATTCACATCAACCTTCAGGACTGCATGCAATTATTTCTGAAACAAGTAAACATTTATTTTGCACAAAATATAACAAATTCTTACTTACGGGCCCTCACCTTAAACCACACATTTGAAATGTTACTCAAGTTGTGCATTAGCTTGTTAATGAGAATTCCCAATATGAACAGGCACAGCTGTTTGGAAACATTACTGCACCACTTGAGACAACAAATTTCTTTTTTTTTTCTCCCGGAGGATTTTACCTCTCAGTATTGGTCCACCACCAGGGATCTGGCCTGGCATCAGGCTGGAGCGCTGTGCTGGTCCCGGGACAGGCACAGGAGCTGGAGCTGGGACAGGGGCAGGGCAGAAGTGTGTGTTGCAGGCCCTGGATGTGACAGGCTGTTGGTGTGGCAGGCAGCCAGCTGCTGGGCGACCTTGGCGCAGACACTGGATGGTCCGAGTCTGGACACCTCCACCACACGACACTGAGCACTGAGACACAGAGGGAGAAACGATAGAGAGTGGCAAACATATTCTTGTCAGTCAGATTTATTGATGAGACAAATGTATATTCTCCAAGGATTCTCCAGCTAAATGATTACTCCGACCTGAATTTAGCAGCTGGAGAAAGATCAGTATGCTTATCTGGATTTAAAGGTCCCCTCCAGTGATTTAATGATCTGATGTCATTTTCAAAATCTTTCTGGGAAAGTTCATTTCAGAAAGTGATGAAGGATTATCTCCCTGATCACAATGAATTTCACATGTGCAGTAGGCCTGGATAGGTTGTGCCAGCTGTCTGCAATTAATTATTACCCCCATTTTGCCATGTAAACCAATGGGGGAAAAATAACTGAAGTGATAATACCACTGGAGGGGGGCTTTAAAAACCACATCATGACATTTCAATACCACACTGGATCACTTCCCATGATATTCTACATCTGGAGTTTTCAGTCACCAGGATCCAGCGAAGCCTCAGCAAAAACCTAAGACTCTCAGATTTCAGACACCAAGAATGTTAAAGCCCTTCATGTTACTTTTCTTTTGTTTACTCATTATCTACATTTCCCTTAATCAATATGTCAATTTTGGGAAGATGTGTAGGTATTGCTTAGGACTTCCCTCTAAAATTCAGCTTTGGTCTTCTTTGGTCAACTAAAATTCTTTGTTTTTTTTTTTTTTTTTTTTTTTTTTAAGATGAATTAAAACAGAAGTAAGTTAGAGGAGCTTCATTTAATCAGAAATACCTGTATGCTGGCCCATTATTTCAAAAAAGCCGCACTGCAGCAAAGTGCCTTTTGATATTAATTCAAATTAATCGACAGTTAAGATCTTTATGCAGCTGTCTTACTGAAGTTTAGACATTTCAAAACTATGTTTGCATGGCTCTGTTACATTTGATTAAGATTTTGATTATTATTAGCATGGTCTATCAGTTCATTCTCTGATTGCCAGAGAGTCAATTAATTAAGAAAAAAAAAAAAAAAAAAAAAACTAAAATTCAAATTGTCACACTGAACAGCTGGATCTGACTTGACTGAGGAAATTCTCAGTTACAGCCTAATATTACCACAGGCCCAGGTAGTGGTGGTGGTGGTGGCGGTGGTGATGGGGGTATTATTCTTTGTTGTGTGCTAGATTGCATATTAATTGAAAATCTATAAAAGCAGATGATCACTAAAACAGAGAGGAAGAAACAAAAAGAAGGGTAATAAAAGAAAGAATGAGAGAAGCAAGAAGGGTGGCATGGATATAAATAGGAGAGGGGGATAAAACATGGAGAGCAGGGAGAGAGCGAGAAACCATTATGAAAGCAGCAGCAGAGGGAGGGGAGGGGATAGAGGAAAAAGTCTGAGCCGAAACAAAGAGCAGATGAAGAAAACAAACATCCCATCCAGCATGAACTGGCCCTCCAGCGAGCTGTCAGGAGACATCTTCTCTGTGAAAACACACAGGGATCACAGCCAGCAGATCAAGTGGAATAAGATGCCGAGCTATAAGAGGTTGCCCTTAAGACTTTTTACATAATAGATGATATAGAGCATACACACAGCACACACCACCTGCCACAGAAGGCTCTGTAACACAGAGTCGAGCTTTTGGACATCATCTAAGGCCCAATCCGCGTCCTGAGACATTGTAGACTAAAAACTAAGCATGTACTTGTGTAAAGCATCACTCCCTGCGCTGTAAATTGCATGTGTCTTGCATTGGTCAGAGCGATGGTGTTGACATTGTGTTGCCTCACACCCTCATTTCTCTGGCCCTCCTGAAGAAAAGTGTCTGATAAATAAAAATCAGTAAAGTTATGGAGGGGCTGGGTGAAAAAAAGTATATGAAGTTAATCACAGTTCTTTTTCAGTGGATAGTGGGAATGCTGAGCCTACTGGCACCTCCTGGCCCAACTGTCAGCAATTTAATTCTACAGTCAGGTTATAGGAATACATGTTCAATTCCAAACTCGGTTGCTGCTCATATCTGCTTTTTTTCTTTACTGTATGTTTTTCTAAACTCAATATGCAAAAGTAATAGAGGACGTCCCACCCGTCATTGATTTTAAGACATTTCAGTTGCAGTATGTCTGTCTGAATCAAAGTGTCTCCTCAAATACCATCCAAGTTTGCTGCGGCACTTTCTTTCCATTGCTGTCGGCTTGTCCTCCATGCTAACGCTGACAAAGCCAGGTTTTTGCTGTTTACAATTATAGGCAAGCATCAGATCTCAAAGGTCACAACTGCACAGCTATGGATATATGTATTTGAAAATGAAAGTGTATTGCTCCATCTTGAGAAAAAAAAAAGAAACTGTCCACATAGGAGCATTGCAGAAAATGTCTCTGTATACACAAGAATGCCAAAATGCCTAAGTCTTATATTTTATATCTATTTTATATATTACATGTCATTCTATATTAGTATGAGAAGAAGCTGAGGAGACACTGCAGCAGTTTCTTGACATTACTGAGTTCCAAATGCATGGAAAAATACGGTTGAAATCATTCTGACAATGTCAAAAACTGTGTGGTAAACAAAGTCAGATGACAAAAACGAGGTGAGTCGTTTATCAAAGCAGACAAAGTAGCTTTTCCTAGATTTTCCTAATGAAAATCACAAATGATGCAAACTGTTGAGAATAATGGAGAACAATTGAATCGCAGCTGTGATGTCAACGTCTCCACTATGAGCATGAGCAACAAAGCACACTGGTCGAGGTGACATCAGCGTACTCAAACTGTACTGTATTTTCAGCATCCACACAAAATAAGCAAATGATGTTCTTAAAAAATCTTTTCAGTGGAAAAAAAATTGCTTCAACAGGACACAAGAACAGCGCAAAAAAATATATATATATGCTTAAAAAGAAAATCAAATCATTGCCTAAGATCAAAGAAAAAAAGGGCCTCAGTGTGGCCAGTTTTTGGACCACAGCATTGAAGTACCTGTTGCCATGGAGACGAGTACCATCCCAGGACCACAGCACTGCTGGTGGTTCTGCCCGGGACAAGGCGGGGCGGCTCTGGGCACGGACCCCGGCTGCAGGCCTGCTGGAGATCCACCAAGGGCTTGGCCACGTTCCTGCACCTCCGAACAGGAAACTCCACATACCTGGGAACATCGAAATGTTGCCACAGATTTATCTACTCACTGTTTCTGACTGGCTGAGCCATGTTTGAAGCTGTTATAAATTCCATGCCCATTGGAAAAATGGTTGTTGTGGTAAGAGAAATGCAATGGTGGAACACTACTTTAATTTAATTAACTTCAATGTTCAGAGAAATGTTTCCAGTAATACTAATCACTAATTCAAACTGTATGTGCTGTGTTGGCTTTGTTACAATACACTGTGCTGTTTTTGTTGATGTTATTGTTGTTGATGTTGTTGTCGTCATCATTTTTTGATGACAACAACATCAAGTATTTGTTCAAAAACTATAGTTTGGAGGAAACATATTGGCTACCTTCGGATATCTCATGAAATTAAAATGTCCATTTTACTGATTATGCGTGTCGTCATTTAAATGATGGCCAACCACTATTATAAAATCACAGCAAAGAGCTGGTATCAAGTGTTTTTTTTTTTTTGTTTTTTTTTTAGTTGAATTCGTGATCTTTTACATTTGAGAGCATCTTCAGGTTTAGAAGCCATGAAAGTCTTTCAAAAGCTATTGTGTGATTCAGAAGTCTATGTGGGTTGATGTGAAAATGAAGCTGTAACTCCTCACCTCCTCAAGATCTGAATGTCTGGAGATAATGTGGTTTTCAGCCAGTGAAAGAAAAATGTTATCATGGTTGACTGGCAAATCAAAATGAATACTTCAAAGCTGACACTAAGGTTGGCAATTTGTCTAAATGTCACCTTACTTGCTTCACAGTGTTACAGGGGCAACACAGTATAATTGTAAGTATTTCTGTGACTCTACTAAAGTGTTATGGACGTTTTCGTGTTGATCTCAGGGTACCTACCCTCCCTGAGAATCTCTCTCCCCGCAGCGAAGCTCTCTCTTCTGGACGCCCGAACCGCACGACCTGGAGCACTGTGAGGGTAGGAGAGAGGATTTAAGGGAAAAAAAATGTGGTTGTGTGTGTGTTACTATGTGTGTAAGAGTGTACAAAAGCTGGTTTGTTTGTGTCTTTTTGTCAAAATCCCACTGACTGAGGATTTTGAATAGTAATTGTCTACATTGTATTAGATGTTGCTGTGACTAGCGACCTAAACTCTTCTCTCACTGCTTTATTCCATATTCAGGACCTGCATTTACCTGGTATGTTTGTACACAAAACCGCTCTTCAGTCAATCATTTGTGCTACTTACCATGAATAAGAATGAAGAAGAATTTACAGCACACAGACTGGTAATAAAATGCTTTTAGCCAGCACAAACAAAAGCTGGAAAAGTCAGATGGAGATTCTTCTTATCTACTTTAAACTGCAATGTCAAATCCATGTCTGTGCTGAAAAGGTGGGAAAAAGCTGTAGGTGTTATAAGAGAAACAGCACTTTATATCAGTGATATACCAGCACTAACTTACTAAACAGGGTACTTTTTGTGAAAAAACAAAGTTAAAGCACCATGAGAGAGTCTTAGCTGACTGCCTCTATTCATCTATTGCTTGCCATTAAGACCATAGCACAATCTTTCTGTGACATAAAACTATGGCATAAGCTAGAGTTCTGTCTTTCCAAATGTTAAAACTGGTGAAAAATACAACTCCGTCTGCACTGAATGAAAATGAAACCATGACTGAGGATCAGTGTATGACTTTGTATACATATGCTGAAAACCTGGCTTGACTAAAACTAAAGTTGATTTAAGGACCACTGAGACCAATTAATTTTCCAATTTGTTACTTATTTTGTCTGTAAAATGTCAAAAACAATGACAAATGCACAAATTGTCAGAACCCAAATCAATCGGTCAATCAACTGACCATTTTACAAAGTATTATTTTTATGATGATGAAAAACAAAGAACAGCAGACTTTAGCATTTGTGAAGCTGTAACCAGCAAATGTTTGGTATTTCTACTTATGAAATTATTTAAAATTACCCAATTATCAAAACTATAATTGGGTAATTTGTCAGTCAACTATTTGTTAACTGGCGAATCTCCAGCTGAAAGGAGATAAGCTATGTGAACAATATATCCCACATGACTTTGCTTACGTTGACAAAACCAAAGAACTACTTATGTGTACGAAACAGGATGTGAGAACTCATACAAGATTAATGAGCTGAGGCCATCAGCAGTGTGAAGCACTTCTGCACACTCCTTAAACCTTCCTGACAATATTCATTACATCTTCAAAAAAAAAAAGAAAAAAAAAGAAAAAAAATGCATGCAACAACTGTGCCTTCTTATGGTGCTGATTAAGTTTGGGGTGAGCCAGTACATCCTGGAAACTGTAAGCAAATCCCTGATGGAGTGTAAGGTCTCATAATGTCTCACTGCTTTAAATCATAATACACAATAAAAGCACCCTGAGCTGCCATCTCCAGCCTGTGCAGAGACTTCCAAGCTGGCACATTACTTGCACTGGCTGTGTTCAGCAATTTGCCAGTTTCCTCCAGGGATTACAGCTGAGGTTTCCCAACCAGTATTTTATGCGATGGTAAACTACCCTTTTCTTTTTTGGAATTAAAATGTTTTGTTTTTCTGTTGTCACCACTGGGTGAAGAAAACATCATGAAATGAGAGTCTGAAGTCTGAAGAGAGAGAGACTCAGGAGAAATAGGTTGCTTTCTCCGGAGTCAAGATCCATTTTGCTCAGTATTAAAAGTTACTTTCACATGTAAGAATGAAGCAGTCCAATCAGAACATCAACTCTGTTTTTATTCCTCCTCCCTTGACAGACTCTTCAGCTGAACCTGTTTCCTCCATTAGGCTCAACAAACAGTGGTAAGTTAAACTAACTGTTAGCCTGTTAACACAGCAGCTATTTTGTGCTGCCGCTGGATATAAATCCACTATTTTACCCTGGTAGGTCTTCCGAAGTTGCGAAAATGACCCTGCTGCCACCTGGTATTAACATCCATCCTGAGAAATCTGATCACAAGCTGACATCTCTAATTACAGGTGTAAACAGTATCAATGTGTCCTCAATGTGTCTTGAGGTCTGATCGCTCAGGCGAGGGGACACTTTTGTTTGCATCGCATTAGAAGTGTAATATCTTTACCCTGCAAGAGGGACTAAAACCCACGCAGCCACGTTGAATAGGTTAGTGTAGAAAATAAAGTCTCTTAAAGTCCCTTTCATTACCATGACTTTGAGGAATCCCCAAATTTTTGATGATGAAGACAGTCTCAAGAATATAATAAGAAACTAATAAGAAAATCCATGTTTTTAACTGGGCTTACCATTCCTTCAAAGTGTTGACGACTGTGTTTGTTGAGGTGATACCACAGATAATATTCCACCTTCTCCATTTCTATCATACAGGTTAAACACTTTTATACAGACTGCTTGAATGGCATTTTTTCAGTGAAATTAGTTAAACATACACAATGTGATTTTAGCTGGCCACTAGATTGTATCGAGAGCAGCCAAAGGTTTGTATGTAAACTGTTGGCACAGTCACTCCACCCCTCCCTGTCTCTCCCCTCCCCAAAAGTAAAGGCTACATCACAGCAGTGTGGAGGCCAACCTTGTACAAACTGTGGTGTGTTTTGTTACATTTCTTATCATGTTCTCTCTCTGACTCAATGTGGCCTTTTCAGCTCAGTGCCACGACTTGCCTTGGTTGTTGTGATCACTCGCTTCCCGAATTCTGCCATTATGAATATTCAGAAAGGGGAGGAGGAGAGCGGGATCTTATCAATCTTCAATCAAGAAGTGGTTTTATGATGAAGTGCTGGACTTTTTGAACTTTTTTGGTCAGCCCACTTTTTCTCAACCTGCCTCATTTTCTTTAACTTCAGCCAGTGTTTTTCCAGAGTGCCTTTCAGAGACACAGAAGAGGGTTGCATTCAGTTGTGGGTTTTAGATGCATGTTGAGAGAGCAGCAGTGATAGTAACAGCAGGAGAGTGAGAGGTTTTCCAGTTCAGAAAGGGTTGCTTCCTAGTTTCAAAGCACAACCTGTCTTGATGCTGAATTGCATTCTGGTCTATTTGCTGCTCCTGTGGTGGAGAAACTGGTCTCTGTGCCTTTCATCCAATGGATTTCTCCCTGTATGATTGTTGCTGGAAAGAAGCCCTTTCTCTTTGATTATGAGAGACTCACGCCAAAACCCTCGATGTTTTAAAAGATCAAAACATTTCCTGATATCAAATTCATTGCTTACATTTGGCCAAATATCCACAGGAATAGACAAAATCCCACAAAATGAGCCCAGAAATGCAAGTTACATCAACACTTTTAACTCTACATTTATGTTCGATTTTTTTTTTCTTTCAAGACATGATTTAAATTAACTATCCAAAATACAAGAAAAATGTTGTGCGTTCTTCAATCCAGATAGTGTCTGTGTATATCTGTATCTGTCTGCATCTAATTTGCTGGTTGGATACAATTTATTGCTGTTCAGCAGGAGATAGTTGGGTTATGTTGGGTGTATGTGTCATTATTTTTGAAAGCACCTGTTGCTGTTGAGTTTTTCACATGTAAATGTTTGACAAAACAAAACCCATACAGCCTCATTATTTTGGGGTAAAGGGAGGCAAACTGGAAACCTCACCAAATCACATAAAAACTGAATCTGAATGGACAGACTGCACTAGGGGCAAATGGGACTTTTGTGTGTATGTGTGTGTGTGTGTGTGTGTGTGTGTAGGTGTGTGTGTGTGTGTGTGTGTGGGTGTGTTTTGTATTTTGAGCCAACTGTGTCTCACAAAAAAAAAAAAAAAAAAACTCCCACATCAACTCTTTTAGTTTCACGGATGTTCTTTCATACCTCTCCCCAGGGAGTTGAAATCCACTGCAGCTTTTCATTCTTGGGGCATCGGCGCAGAACACAGGTCTCCTGTGCTTTGGGCCGGTGATGCTGCCTGCACATGCTGTCGGGAACCACGACCGCTTTAGCCCCGGGGTCGGTGCTGCGGCAGAACACGCTGCGCTTCCTCAGCCCGCGGCCACAGGTCTTGGAGCACTGACAGACAACAGCATGGAGGTGAGCAGGAGCATGAAGAGAGAGTGCTATATAAGAACACAATGCATTCAATAATGTTGGGAGGGTTCATATTGATTTTTGAAGAAACTAATGACTGGTATTAACCTGCGTCTTGGGAGATCCGATCACCAGTGGACAGCTCTAAATACGTCCATTCACATTTGACATTAGAATGTATCTCGACTGACATCTTGTGATCGGCAAATAAACACATACATCATTTCCATCTGCAAAAGTTATTTCCATAGTGTTTCAGTAATACACAGATGACTGCATCCTCAGAAGGACACTGGCTCAACAAAATGAGCTTTTATGACCAGAAATAGATTCAATAATAGATTCATGTCCATGTAACTGGGTTTCATTTTCTCTTGCTGTTATTTTAACCTTCAGCTTTTCAGTGCTTTTCAGCACGGGGCCAGATCCAGTGAAGTAAAATCCATGGCATGGGTGCTGCGAACGCATTTGCAATTCACCACATGGTGAACAACAAAACAGAAGGTCAGCGGCTCGACGGCAGCCCATTAGTTCCTGACATTAAATACAATAAACCAATAAATGGCCGATGGATTCGACCTCGACCCCGTCCCAGTAGAGAGTGCTGCTGTAAACTCGGCGTGAACTGCAGGGAGCCGTACTGCTCTGCTGGGACCGACGACCATAGCCGAAAGGACAGTTTATACGACCATGCAGCATTAATTTATTAGACGAAAGACACATTCACATCTGTGCACATCCATTTAAATGCACACATACACACACCCCCTCTGCCTCGCCCCGCCCCATCCCGTCCCAGCTGTCCTTTGGTGACTGGACAGTCCGATTGATCTTTCCGGCGGGGGCGGCCTTGTCTCCGCCTGACCGCCTGCTGAACTCAGAGTGGCGCACGCGAACAGTCTAAGCACGCGGCGGCACTGTCCTAAAGAATGATAGCTGACTGGCAGCTGAATGCCGGGATCGTGCGGTTTGAGCCGACTGGCTTCACACAAGCTTGACTCGAGCAAGCAGACGCATCATCAGATCTGCTGCCAGGCCACTAACACTGTGTGCCGGAAAAGAAGAACATAAAGCACTTGTCTGTCTCTTCAAACTGTTTCATCTGTGTGAAGCACTGTGGTTATATAGAGACTTGTTTAATACACAATAAATTCAATGTTTAACAACCAAGGGATTACACGGACAACTAAAATCATATTCTGTGTGACTGTTGCACGCCCTTTTCATCTTGCAAGTGAATGCAGCCCTGCAAATCGTCATCTCTCAGTAGTGTTTTTCAAGATTAATATATATTGTGACTGCTGCTGTGAAGACTGATGCTTCATTTTCCATGATGTGGTGTGTTTTTAAGGAGGGAAAAAAAGGAAAACAAATAGGCTAAACAAGAAAGGTTGATCTCAGATCAGACATTAGCCATTTATGATTTCTTTTATATAGATAGCCAAGTTTTGCTTCATGTTTAGACTTTAATAGTATATGCAATGAAAGCCAATCCTAACTAGAACTTGAAATTGAATTTCCCATTCATGCTCTTGTTGATTGTTGAAATGTTGGAAATATTTCTATTTTAACTGCAGAGCAAAGCAAAACAACAAATTCATTTCCACTGCATGACAGTTAAAAGATGTAGACAAAGAAAAAGGCTTAAGATATCTTAGACAAGACAAGACACACACACACACACACTTTTATTGTTTATTAAACTGTGTAAATAAACTTGTTACTGAGGAGCAGTGGTTTCTATTTGCCCAACAGAGGGCAGCAGAGTGTTTGTTTTTGTTCAAAGGCGGCATGACAATACTTTGTAAGGGAACGAACATTTGTGTGTATGTGTGTGTGTGTGTGTGTGTTTGTGTGTGTGTGTGTGTGTATCCAACACATGCATCCAGTTGCTTCAAACTTAGGATGAAGAAATACCACACACCTTTCAGTCACTATTACAGGTAATCTTGTGAAGTGAAGTGAAGTGTGTGAGGGTTTAGGATGTTCAGCCTCTCAACTATCAGTTATTTAAAACTATTCTGATCTGATGTACTCTGAAGAATGGAATCTTTTGTTGTTTTAACCTGAAAGCTTATGGTATGTGTTTTACTCGTTGGAAATTATCTGACATTAACAATTATTGCTATATATGAATTTAAAATTAACCACAAAAGACAAAAATCATAAATAAATGATAAATTTCACATATCCTTCTTGTAATCACCAGTTGGAGTCTAATGTGGATGTTTCATCAGAGTCAGTAGTTTTTATCGACTGAAATGTGACATGAACACTGCATCGATGTACTTGAGTTGGTCTACTTGTAAAAGTTTGTCCCACCTGTGACCAGGAGCCAGTGCTCCACTCGGGCGGGCAGGCTTGGGTGTGGCAGGGCTGCAGCTGTGCCGGCGAGATGACAGGGCAGAGCGAGTGAGCCACCACCTCCTCCCGCTGGTACGTCACCTTCCTCAGGCAGCGCAGTGTCCTGCTCTGCTGGCCCCCGCCACACGACCTGCTGCAGGGACCCCAGTCTCCTGTCGCCCAGCTGGAGAGAGGGAGGAGAGGGAGGAGAGGGAGACGGTGAGACGGAGGATTTGTGTCTTAATGAGTCATGTTGCTGGTGAGAAGCCTGTATCTGTGAGCACGTTTACATCCACGTTGGCTGGTTGGCCATCCTTGTCTATGTAAAGGCTTGGCCACTGGTACTCCTTCATTTATAAGGCTATTTTAGGAAATCCATCTTATTTATGTAGTTATATTGAGAAATATAATGGCAGCTAGTTGAATTTGAGGTCTCATGACTCATTCCTTTTAATTGTACCTAAAACCAGGCTTGAAATGGGCAAAAAAAATCTTTAAATCTCTCTGAGATTCAATGTCTGTAATGTTTATGTTTTAAAGGGCATGGAAGATGATTCTATTCAAAGTTATAAGCGTTTTTAATATTGTGCGACCCTTCAGTCACCGTGTCCTCTTTGTGCTCATTTGATTTGTGTTATTTATGTAAAATTCTTTCATCTATCTGGTATTGTGCTGTGTGGTGTGTGCTGCTGCTGCTTCCTTGGCCAGGTCACTCTTCTAAAAGGTATTTCATCTCAATGGGATTTTACCAGGTAAAATAAAGATTATAAAAATCTGGCTATTATTCTGTATCACCACTGTGATCATATTCAGGATAAGATGTTCATATGGAACTTTGATAACTTCTTTATTCGAATACCTAAGATTTTCTTGTCTGGTGTTTGATTTCAACGACAAGCTTCTTCTCACCTTGCTTAAATAATATAGCTACACTGGGCAACATAGTTTTAGTATAGCCTAGAGGCATTACTGAGTGTTAGTCTGGCTAAGTTGGACAGCCTATAACATTAGTAGTACATAATCTTAGTAGAAAGATCAAATAGCTACACCTGTCTGTGTGGTTTGTCAGCCACTTCAGTAAACAACACCTCATTTTAGTGCTTTGGCCCCCCATGAATCGTAAATTTCTTTCATTAAGGAAACTCAGTTTCTTTGTCGCCCCAACGGTAACAAACTTTATTATCTGCCATTCTGTGTTATTCAGCTGTAATGGTAAGCTGACACTAAGTCGATGAATGGATAGTAAATAAGACAGGCAAACTATTACTGTGGAAACTGCACACAGCAGTTTGCAAAACCGGACAGTAGATGGAATACAGTGTTTACATCGCTCAGTATCCTGGTTCATATAGAAAGTTCAAGTTCAGGTTTATTTAGAGCCCAGTCTCAATGGCCTTTACATGCCCACAAGTTTACATCAAACAGGGAGACATCCCCTGACTGTGGGCAAGAAAAACTTCCCAAAAAAACAGCTGGACAGGGAAAAATAGAAGAAATCTGGTGAAGGACCACAGAGAGGAGTGTGTGGGAGATGAGGCAGTTGTCAAAGTGTGTGGTAAGATCACTAAAAAGATGCTTTTTTGTAGGGGGACCAATGGCCAGCATTTCAGTCTTGACAGCATTCAGCATCAGGAAATTTGAAGACATCTGCACTTTGATTTCACACACAAACACGCCTCAAGGTTAGCCAATGCAGAGTGGTCATTATGCTTGATGGGGATGAAGATCTGAGGGTCATCAGCATAACAATGAAAGCTTATGTTATAGCAACGAATAATATCACCCAGAGGGAGCATGTAGATGGAAAGTAATATCCCTGCTGTTATATTCAGGTTTTTTTCTAACTAAGATGTGAGCTTCTCTCAGTAAACATAAATGTGATGTGGCATTTACATACCCTAGAACATAAACAGAATATTCGATCAAATCTCGATCATAACCAGCATATTAATGTGGATGTAAACACGCTCTGTGAGGTCTGATATCATTAAAGTGTCTACATAAAGGTTTTGACACATGAACTCACACCCACATGCATTTTCGTACACTTGACCTGCAGAAAAAGGGTCATGCACGCACACCCACACCCACACACATACACACCCACACACACACACACACACACACACACACACACACACACACACAAACAAACACACACACACATCATAATGAGCAGCTGCACAGTCAGCCTCTGTCATCAGGACACCAACCACAGCACTGAGATCCTAATCAGGACAGCCAACCACAGGTCCAAACTCTAATCTGCATCAGTTATTTTTGGCCCAAACACACACACACACACACACACACACACACACACACACATGAATGCACAAACAAGCCCTGATCAGGGTTATTACTATTACATATTTGCTTTCAGTACCAAGTACTAAGACCACTTGATTATACTTTTGTATTATTAATAGCATAGGCAGTTGAAATTGTGAGACATCACATCACAGCCCATATACTGACACTGCCTACTGTACACAAACAATATTTTGATTATATTTGGCATTAATTGTATTTGTAGATACTGATTTTCCTATAGTTATATATTAATGGAGAAGTATATATTTACTGTACACATGCAAGGCAGCATGTTTTTGTTGTTGTTGTTGTTGTTGTTGTTGTTGTTTTTAACTCTTATATGCACACACTACCATGTTCCTGTGGCATCTCAGTTCCATCCATCTCCAGCAGTGCTATATGTGTGTGTGATATAAATAATGGAAACCATATTGCATATACAAACACCATTCCCTGGTCTTCACCACAGAATCAACTATGGGCCAACCACAATATGCAACATACAGAAGGAGTATGGACAGATGTAGCCTAAAATCCTTCTATACTGCCGTCTGTTTCTTTTCTCATCTTCTTTTTTCCTATCTACTCCTTCCTCTCATCTCCATCTCTTTCTCTCTCGATCTCTCTCTCGATCTCTTTTATTTCCACATCTCCTCTCACCTGGCATCTGTCCTCCTCTCACCTTCTCTCATCTCCCGCTCTTTTTGTTCCCATTTTTCTTTTTGCCTCTCCTCTGGTATCTCTGAAATCATGCCTCGCCACTGATGAAAGCCTACTTCTACTTCTAAAATAGCCTCTGTCTTGGCACCGGGGCCAGAGACGGAGATTACAGCAAATGAGTGGTCTGACAACCACAGGCTTAGTGGAGGGAGATGGAAAGACGGGCAGATGGCTCAGTCCAGTTCGGAGACGGCATGGGACTGCCCCGACCATTCCTCTACGCCTCCAACCTGCAGAAAAATGCTTTCATTCCTTTTCAAACCCAGCAGACAAATGAGGCAACAAGGCTAAACTGCAATTTGGAAATGGGAGAGATGTGACCCATTGAGTCTGAAAGCACCGGTTTGGATTTTTGGCTTGGGGTTTGTTTGCTTTTTTCTTTTTTCCCTGGCATATAAATAACAATATATCATTGGGGGAAAGAGGCTGAAGGGCCACTCTGCTTCACTGCAAACCACCACTGGTTGTAATTTGTATATCTTAAGTCTCTCAATACTGTAACTTGCATATTTTAAGGCATAAGTTGTTGGGTGGCCCAACAACACGACATTAAGACACAACTCAAAAAATTAAGCCAAAAGAAAATTGAGGTTTGTCACAACAGATACGAGAAATGGAATTTTGTGGAGCAAGATTAGTAAGAAATATGCTGCCTTCAGAGTAAAAGTTAGCAAAAGTACAAACGTTTAAATACGTAGATTTGAACCAGTCAATTTCTATTTGATCATTAAACCCAATTTGCTAGAAGTCAGAATGCTGTTTCATGTTACAATCATGAAAAGGACTACAGTATGCAGTGATATATGATGATACTATATAATATATTTAATAATATGTTGATGTGGCTTTATAATATATGCAAAGGCTGCATATATTATAAAGCCACACAGAACATAGACTAAACTTGGCACTGCAAACGTCACTTTCCACCGGTGATGCACAACATACAAGAAAAAAAAAAAAAAAAAAACAGAACTGTACTGTAATACTTAGGCCTCTGTTATTGTAAATAGGTGGCACATGATGTATCTCAAGAACAGGACTTGCGAAAAATCATCACAATCAGCTCAGAAATATCATGGTTCTGTTACCTCAGGAGAAAGAAAAGATGTGTCATCACACTAAATGCTCATCAAATTTTGGCTCACAAAATTGGGATAACAAGTCTGAGCAGCCTCTTTTTAACACTGTGAGAGTCCAGTAGCTCATGAGTTCATATACCATACTTAGCTGATTCATTTCATTTACTTAAGACATTTCATATGTAGCCATTACAGTTGGTGCAAATTATCATGTTATTTTTTTCCCATTGTGTCTAACCTCTTTTTTGTTGTCTGTTGAGTCGTGAGTTAATACTGTTTAAGTTTAATGCAGCTGTTTATGTTGTGTCTTCTGTTATGTCGTCAGTATGTATGACAGGAAAACTGCAGACACTCATAAAGCATGTTTTATCCTTCCTCACTGTTTGGCCACAGGCGGCTTACCACCACTGAACAAATATTGAGGCTAATGACATCTTGGGTTGGAGGCACGCTTTTGGGGGCACGTTCTCTGCATAATTACATAGCAAAATTCCATCTCCACCAAAGATTTAAGAGTCTAAAAATGTTACTACTGCTCTATCATGCAGATTTTTGCAACCATGTTTTTTTCATCTTATTGCTTTTGTGAGGATTAAAGATCCACTGTGCAAAATGGAGGGTCACTTGTGAGAAGTGAGAACAGTTCAGACTCAACTGCCAAAATGCAGAATAAGTGTAATGAGCAGCGGTGGTGCATAGTGCATCTTGAATTTGAGATTTTCCCTCAGTACTCACCCTACCTGCACTCAATACTCACGCTACCCTTTCTCTTCCTAGCATTTCACTCTTACACTATCACCCTGTCTTTTGCATTCATTTTTAGGTGTTTATAATGATGGCGATTTAAGAATTGAAACTTTTGCTACAGCTTCACTCACTTCACCTCTGTTGGTAAACAAAACCCCTGTCTTGTGGGGGGTCTGTGTGTTTCAGCAGGATTTCCCTGGCAGGTTACCATGTGTCTCACTTCTGATTTGTCTGCATATGTTGTAACAGGACGTGCCTAGGGAAACCCCCATTCTGCTCTAAGTGACTGTGCAGATGGCTTCTGCCAAGAGGAAGCGCTAAACAACTTCAAACAGGAGGGGGGGTGGGGGTTGCAGGGAGAGGGGGAGGAGACAGAGGTGGAGATGGGCGCTGTGGCATCTAGAGAGCAACACAACATACAAAAAACCTTCAACATACAACTGGCTTGGCTCCCTGCTGTAGCTGTGGGCTGGCATATTAAATTGGCCTCCCACAAAGCTACCACCCTGGCCTAATTACCTGCTGTATGCTTTCCTGTTATGTTTACCCAGGAAAAAGTCTGCATGTTAACATGTCATTTTGTCTCATATTCAGTGTTAAAATCAAGGAGATAATGTCGTTTGTTTCCAGTGCTAATCAACTTATTTCCAGGATTGCATCATTTCCTTGATACTAGTGGGCAGGTCTGCTTTTTGCCTTGTTTCAACATATTTATTCTTGATCTCAGAAAAATTGCTGAACCAAGTAACACTGCCTAGGAAACAAGAGGGATTAAGTCATCCCACTGGCAGATTTTTCACTTGTTTAAGGAAAAAACAAGATTTCAAGTCTAAATATGAGACTAAATTGCATGTTAAGGTGGTTTCTTGTTAATGCTGCTGCTACACAGTCAAACATCCCAGTTTTCCCTGATAGGCTTACAGCCGCTGTCATTTAAATCACTTCCCAAATCCCCAAGTCATTTTTGACTCCCTTTGCATCATTCATGTGTGTTCAACCATTATGTGCAACTTCATCTGTACCATAGTATTTATTCTAAGGCTTATCACCTCTTCAAGATGGGAACTGAAGGACTAAAGCAACAAAAAAAAAAGAAAAAAAGGGGGGATTTCTGGGATTTTTGGCTCTGCATGGCTAGACTGGCGCGGCCCCATGGGAATCCCGTGGCCTCTGCACAGTAAAACATGGACAGGCCTGTCAGCACCCGAGATACACGCTGCAGAGATAAGCAGGCACTTTTACATTCCCCCCTCCTGTCAGACACACACGCACGCACGCACGCACGCACGCACACACACACACACACACACACACACACACATCCCACCTTGTAGTCCACTTTTCTTTCCTGTGCTGGCCTTTTGAATACATGCCTGTACATTCTGGAAGTCTTAAATGCATTTATTAAAGCCTTCATCTCTGCTCCCTTGGCTCAAATCTGTTTCTTTGCAAAAGGCTGTAAATCGACACGTAGACATGACCAGCTGGGAAACTACTGTCAACTACTGTGTTTAAGAATCCATGGATGTCAAAAGCAGCTCAAAACTGCGCTGGTGTTCTTCACCTGGGCTGTTCCACTTCCCCTCCCATACAAAAGGGGAGGTCAGGACGGCATCAGCACTGTGTAATACCTTTGGCCCAGATAAGAGAAATGGTTTGCCCAAGATTAGGAGCAGGAAATGCCCTCTCGGGTGGTGGGAAACTGAGGGAGAAACAGAGGCTGGATGTTGCAGGTGAAACCGATACTCCCGACACAGAACATTCACTCTGGACTTGTGGCACGGCTGGATGTGATGATGACATCATCAATGAGGGACACTGTTTCCATTTTCACCTTTTATTATTTTAGCAAGACACACAATCTTGCAAGCTATGCAAGTGTGAGCAAATATGTGCACTTTTGAACTGCAAGCTTGCATACCACATTAATGTGTGTGTGTGTGTGTGTGTGTGTGTGTGTGTGTGTGTGTGTGTGTGTTCCCTGCTTGTCCTTTTGAACAGTGCTGTAAATCAACCTGGCTTCAGTTGCCTGGGCCAGGAGAGAGAGACATTTACCCAGAGCTGTTTCAACTTGCTGCTCCACTGCACTTCAGCCTGCCTTCCTCTGCAAGCTTCATCCTAATGCAGGGAGCGAACAGATTCCCTTATAATGCCCAGGTGATACATAGTAGTATGACTAGGCTGCAAACAGTCTGCAAACAGTGTGTCTGAAATGCATGACAGAATGCATGAATTTTTCTTGGGAAGTTCCTAAAATACTATCTTCACATTGAATCCTTAGCTTGACACAAAAAGCAGATTGTTTAGCATATGTCTTAATTTATTGTCAAAGCCAGTTATTTCTTTGTAGATCAATTGATCAACTAATCGCTTTAGTGCCACAAGCAATTTTCACTCAAATTCCCGTGCTTTGGGCTCAGCTTTATGTCTGACATAGACAAGCAGATAAAAACTGTCTGACCTCAGTGGAGTCTGAAGCCAGCGCTGGGAACACTGTGAATTATTCAGACTAACACATGTGCATTAGAGTTAGCACATTTGTAAGACAAGCCTACTTAACATGAAATGATTTGAGAGATCAAGACATACGTAAAGCAATCCATGCACGTTTTTCCCCCCAAGTATTCAGATTATATTAGACTACCTTTTGCAGAACTGTGCTCCAGGCTGCAGTGATTTTGCCTGTTCACAGTCCCTCCTGACAGACAGACAGAAGGCGAACTTCCATCCAAGCATTTCTGATGAATTCTGATGTATTGAAAAGCTGAATGGAAACTGCAAATTTTTCTCCAAATGTCCTCAATATCGCAAAGACTTTTCTGCTTTCATGAAGTTGAAAAGTTGGTCTCCCTGACAAAATAATGCAAAAAAATTCACAAAGTGAACGCATCAGTTGAAAGAATAGAAGAGATATGAACACCCTGACAACTGGTTTTATCTCACTGTACAGTAGTTCATACGTGTCTTGTTAATGTTAATGATGATGAAAGAAACTCTTTCACAAGTGCAGCCTTAATCGGGAACAACACAATAAAATACATCAGCTTGCATTTCAGCTTGCGCTTTTATCAATGTTAAATTCTGAAACAATGCCTATAAAATATCTATCCACCACAATCTCCCAGAAAAGTCCATTTCTGTGTGGTTTCCATGTGCAAGGTGGTTTCATGGTTTTGTGAACATTACAATATAGCAAAGTACATTTATTGTCTTTTAGCCTTACATGAATGTATGAAATGTGACCAACATTATCTGACTTGCCCTTAAACTACTCCATGACTCTCTAGTTGGATGAGTTTTCTGAATTTCATTAAAAAAAAGTGAATTTATTTGCTTCAACCCATGGATGAAAATGCATCTATTTTGCATTTCATTTTCTTGCAACATGTCAAAAGTAAAATTCACGGAATAGTTGGATGGAAACATAAATATTGTGGTGATGTTTCCAACCAAACGTTGAAGAATGATGTAATGAGAGAAGAGATAAGTATTTTCATGTATGTGTGTAATGAAAACACCGCCTTTCAGTTGCTGAATATTTTGGCAACCAAAAAGCATCTGCCACATACCTCATTTACAACACACAAATACACACACATACACACACACACACACACACACACACACGCATACATAGTGGTGCTTACTATGCAGGGCAGGGCTGTGTGTTGCAGAGGTGTGAGCCCAGCGCTGGTCTGGTCTGAGGGTTACACATGGAGGAGTTCACCTGCAGCTTCTGGTCCTGCAGACAGATCGCCTTTGTGGAGATGCGGCCTGAGAGAGAGACAGACAGAGAGAGTAGACAGAGGGAGAAAGAGAGAGAGAGAGATTATATATGTCATCCATTTTGTCGACATCTGCAGTGTTTATGCCCACGGTGCGTTCTATTAGTCTTTACATGGTAATCCCCCAGTTCCATGTTTTCCCTTTCATCTCCATCTTTGTTGTTAAGCGCTAATCACTGTCATGTTTTTGCACTGCGCTTCCCAGAGAGCCTCTGTCAATCAAACAGTGCGTGGATGAGACTGTGACATCTTTCTCCTTGGATTTTCTGTCAAAACATTAAACACACCACTTCCCAGGATTTTTCTCAAGAGCCACCAGAAACTGAGGGTCTGCCTCCTTTGCAAGGCTGCTTCCAGATACGCAGCATTTTTTGGAAATATGGCCATAAGTCCATTACAACTGAATGCCCCTCCCCAAAGAGCAAGAGCAACCCTGTACCATCTGTCAACAGGTAAATAAAAGCCTCTTGTTTACAAAACCAGTCTCTGGAGAGTGCGGTCTGTGAGTGCGACTGGCTGGTTTGTGGAAGTTTTCAACTCTGAAAACAAAAAACACAAATTTTTGATTTGCTATCAATTTTTATAAAAGTGCAAATATTTGAAATCTTCACCTCAAAAATTAAATTATTGATGAAATAGCATATGAAAAATGTAATGAATAAATAAATTGTTTGCCCAGCATACCCGTAAGCCATTCTGGGTGGATGCATCCAGTATGTCAATTTAGTCTCCCCCAAGTTAACTTGCTAGTTCACTAGCTACTGCATATATGCATATATTGAATATAATAGATATTCATTTATATGAATGTTTCACATTGCAGTTTTAACCAGAATTTAAACAGAATATGAGAGTGAGTGACTTGGTAAGATGGACTTTTTGCAGTGTAGACCTGAATTACCATTGTGTCATATCAAATGGAGATAGAGCACAGCAAAAGGGAGATTTATTCATGTGAAAATGTGGTAGAGTAGTACTTCATCCTTTTCTGCTCGAGAGAGAGAGAGGATAAGTCATCCCTATCAGCTGTAAGGGCTTGTACGCTCTACTCCCTTTCTCCTGACTTAACTCCCCCCACACACACATATACACACATATACACAGTGTCAGTCCTGTGAGAGGTGAGGGTAGATAGCAGTGGAACAAGACATGAATAAAACAGAAAGAAAGTCAGGGAAAAGGTGGAGATCTGTGTGTTAACTCAGTGAGACTGTCTGCCTGCTGGCTGCTGTCACCTCCTGGGACATAAAGAGTGGAGGTACAAGGACCACTCTCACACACACACAGAAACACACACACACACACACACAAAGACACACTCGGACTGTCATGCACTGACAAGTGAACAGAGGAGTGCTGCGAGTCTTCTGGGACCAACAGAGTCTGAACTTCTCAGTTGACAAAGGTGCTTTTCATTAGCCTTAACACACTTCCTGGCCACACTAGCAAAAATACACACACACACACACACACACACACACAAGGTTCTTCCTCTATTTTAGTTGCACATACAGTACATGGGAACACCTACACACACACAAGCCCTCAAGCCATATTTCTCTTTCAATCTTCCAATTTATAACAGACAAAGGCCTGCACGTGCACACACACACACACACACACACACACACACACACACACACACACACACACACACACACACACACATATACACCAAATACTTTTCCTTTCTCCTGCACATGCACACACAAACACATTGGTAACACTTTACAATAAGAGTACAACAATTAACGTTAGTTAATGCCATAATAAACATTAAGTAACAGTTAATAAACATTAAGTAACAGTTAATAAACATTAAGTAACAGTTAATAAACATTAAGTAACAGTTAACTAACGGTTAACTAATGTGTCTAAGAATCATGTACTAATGCTGTTCATGCTAACTTATTGATTTATATGTTATTTAAGGGTTATTGTAGATATTATTAACATTAGTAAATGCCATAATAATCATTAACTAACAGTTAATTAACCATTACGTTAATTGTTGTACTCTTATTGTAAAGTGTTATCAACACATTAAATTCTGCTCTTATTTTCTGCCTTAATTATGCACATACACAGATGCACAAATAACATGCCTCCCTCTTTTTTCCCCTCACACACATCTCTCTCTCTCTCTCTCTCTCTCTGAGTCTCAGGGGCACTTATATGTCCTACATGTCCTATATGTTATATGTTCTATAGAAACACAACATAACAAAGTGAGGCGATCAATGTTGAAAAAACATGATGAAAAATTATAATATTTTTGAGATTGATCATTCTTTGTCCATTTCACTTAACCCTTTGATGCATGAATTATGAGAGCCTGAGTCAAGATTTTATTCTTATGTGTTTTTACTCTTCTTAGGGCATGAACACTTTTGTGAGTCTCCATACTTCTTTAAGGATGCAGGACTGGTATTACCATGTCATGATACTAGTATGAATATGTTTTCAGCAACAAGAATTGACAGTTTCTGCATAAACCTCAGACCGCAGAGAGCATTCTAACAGCTGATATGCAATTCCACCATAGAAACCATTGCATTTAGGAGAAATGACTTTATAACAGCTGTCCACTGTAGTGACCGCTATGCGCCAAAGGGTTAAAATGTGACAGCAATGTATGTATTTTGTGGCTATTATTACACAGGTCTCTCTCTCTCTCTCTCTCTCTCTCTCTCTCTCACACACACACACACACACACACACACACACACAGGCAGTCTCACCTCCAGCACAGGGGGCAGAGCAGTCGGAGCGCACCACACCCCAACTATAGTCAGGTTTCCTCTCGGTGCGAGGCAGAGTGTACTCCCACACCACACCCGGGTTCTTCCCCTGCAGCAGGATCTGAACACACACACAAAGAGAGAGAGAGAGAGAGAGAGAGAGAGAGAGAGAGAGAGAGAGAGAGAGAGAGAGAGAAAGAGAGAGAGCTGTAGTCACTAATACCATTTTTACATCAAGCACACGGGCATTCCACATTTCTTTCCAATACTACTGTTTGGACATTAAGTATGAGTTAGGGTTGCCTACCTAAAATGTGGACCATGTTCTGTATCTATATGGGCCACAAATTGGCAGGAGACCCATTCACACCTCTACCAGTCAGAGCCAAACACAATAATTACCTGTGACTGTTGCAGGGTTCAGAATGCAGGACTGATATGTTAGTTTTGTTTACACAGACTTTAAATCCTGGATGGTGATGGCATTTTAGTTCAGTGGAAAAGGGATGTATGTTTACATGGGAATGTCGAACTGAGCACAAATCCAACAACTCCTTGCTTCAAATGCACATCGTTATTTACATATCCACATTACACTGGAAGCTGCCCAGTGCAAACACAATTTTCTAGAGTATACTGCAAGACACTGAGCAGTTCTGCTGGATCAGATGGTAAGCTAAGCACCGTGCTCAAGAGCATCTCAGTGCTAGCTGCTGAGCGGCGTGACATGGACATGGACAGGTCACCGGTCCATCATAGGGCAGACAGCCAGACAGTCACATTCACACCTAGGGGCAATTTAGCATCTCCAATTCACCTGACTTACATGTCTTTGGACTGTGGCAGGAAACCAGAGCTCCCAGCAGAAAGACATGCAGACATGGCGAGAACATGCAGACTCCACACAGAAAGGACCCTGGCTGACCAATCCGGTACTAATAATTTTATGGAATCAAGTCATATCATATTTCCTCCAAACACAAGGCTAGCAGCATCTTGCTGCTACATGCTTATCAATGTCTGTGCGCATGTGCTCACATAGAAGTACTGTTACTTTGCTGATATGTCACTTAAGCAAAAGTCCCAGTATAAAAATCACCTTTATTAACAGGAAAAAGTGTGTAATTTAAAATGTAGTGAGAGGAAAAAGTGAGGTTCTCTTTAGAAGAAATGAGTATTGTGCTCTTTGCCATGTCATTTTTGTGAGAGCACAAAGTTCAAACTACATTCTTTGAACTGCAAATATTAGAAATGACAAAATAAAAGTGACAAACAACATAAAGGCAGATTCCTCCTCCTCTTCTCTGCTGACTGACTGTTCACTGAAAATAAAAAAGTTTTTCAATTTACATTGCTCCTCTTTTACAATGTAGTCAAGTACAATACTGCAACAAAAACTGATTTAAGTCAATGTACTGTCTTTAAATATACTCAATTCTCAGCTACTCAGTTACAGTAATGTGAGTAGATGTAAGCAGTTACCTCCACCCTTGAGTTTGTCACACACAGCCTGGCAGAGTTTAGTATATTTAAACTAGGAATTAACTCACTCTGCAGTCTTCAGTCACTGTGGTTGGGACTAAAGGTAATACCATCGACCACTTGGCAGCTAAGTCAGCCATTCAGTCCTTATTGAGCCTCTGGATCTGCTAAACACTAAGCAGAAACACCAAGGAGCGCTTTGTTCCCTCTCTGGCCCAAACTGGCCAACCACACACTTTTATTTGGTCATTTTATTTGGGCGGGACAGTGTATGTATGAGTGACACTTTCCACATTCTTTAGACAAGTTGCTGCCTTCACCACATCTTCTAAACTGGACATTTTCTGAGTTACCTTTTCTGAAAGGGAGGTTTATTTGGTCACTCAAGTCAAGCAGGGACCAACGGATGAATGAATGCAGACATACACATTAAGGCTACAGGAGAACCATCAGGCTATCATTACAGTGCCCCAATGAGGATTTGCTTCCATGGAGAGGGATTTTGTTTGGGCCACATTCATGTATTCAGCTCATAGTGTGTGATTTTAAACCATCATGCTGGACTGCATTCAGTTGTGCTAATATCCCCTGTGCCCTGCATCTCTATGTTGAATTTTTCTATTAAAGGATAAATTACAGCTAAATAAAACTCCTTTACCATGCACTTCAGTTTAGTTCAGCTTGGGTGCATTTCAATCCTCATTTGACAAGCTGTATCAGGTTCAGCCATCTGTATTCATTCCAAGGCCTGGCAGACATAACAGTCTATCAATATTTGTTGTGTTTTCTTTGGGGATTGTACTAAAGTACAATTGTAGGATACAATAGGGTACAATTGTACCCTAATCTGCAGAGAGAAACCATCTGTAAAAAACAACTCAGACATGGACTGAGGATGCCACCTCAGCACTGCTTTGATATCAGATACACCAGTCATCCTTTTGTGCTGCAAATGTTACTGTAACAAATATATTTTTTTCCAATCAGACACAATGGCTGAACAGTGCAGAGAACACAGCATTCAAATCTGGAGACACTAAGGCTTACAAAGAAGCACGGGGGAGGCTGAAGAGGGGCATCAGAAATGCCAAGTGCGGGTATAAACTTCCTACTAGGACAGTTACACAGTGTCAAGTTCCAGCAGTGACATCACTCTGCCAGACACATTGAACCAGAATGAAGAGATCAACACCTGTTCCTCACCACAAGGAAAGGACCAGCCGTAAAGCTACATCAACGCCAGGTCAGAATTGCGCAGAATTAACATCAGCAAAGCTGCTAGACCAGATGGAGTCTGCTGACGAGTACTGAAGGTCTGTGTAGACCAACTAGCAGAAGTATTCACTAACATCTTTAACCTCTTGCTCCAGTAGGCTGTAGTCCCCACCTGCCTTAAGCAAGCCACAACTGTCCTGATTCTCACAAAGGCAGCAGTGAATTGTCTGAATGACTATCACCCTGTTGCTCTAACCCCCATCACCACCAAGTGTTTTGTGAAACTGATTCTCTCCCACATTAAGGATGCCATCCCTGTTATCTTGATCACTTTGCATATTGAACCAATATATCAACAGATGATGCAGTCATAACAGCTCTACACACAGCCCTTGCACATTTGGAGCAGCAGAACACATATGTAAGGATGCTGTTTATTTTAGCTCAGCATTCAACACATAACCCCCCACAAACTGGTCCAAAAACTGAGAGATCTGGGCTTAGACAGTTCACTGTGCTAAACCTCAAACACAACCTAAACGCCACAAAATCTAAGGAGATGACACTAGACTTCAGAGGATGAAGGTGAATTGAGCACTCTGCATATGAGGGGAGGCGGTAGAGAGGGTGGAGAACTTCAAATTCCTGGGAGTCTGCATCATGGCAGACCTCACGTGGTCTGTGAACTTCTCTCACCAGGTGAAGAAGGCCCAGCAGAGACTATTCTTCCTTAGGAAGTTAGAACAGTCCCACCTCCCACAGCAGCCGCTGGTTAGCTTTTACTGTGTCACCATGGAGAGCCGCCTGAGCTACTGCTGCAGAGTGTGGTACAGCAGCTATACTGTGGAAGACTGGAGGGACCTGCCACAGATGGTGAAGGTGGCTCAGTGAGTAATTAGGACTACACGAGTATCTGTCAAGCATGTTTACACTGGCCAACTACAAAGGAAAGCCAGCTGTATCATAAAAGACCGATTCCACCTTGCCCTGTCTGTTTGCCCCTTTCCTCTCTGGACTTTTGATACCAAACTATCAAAAGCAGAAAAAACACAGACTGCTTCTTTCTAAGGGCTGTAATCTCTACACGACTGCTAACACTAAGTAAAAATTCATCATTCATCATTCATCTTCTAAACCGCTTATCCTCACTAGGGTCGCGGGGAGCCAATCCCAGCGCACATAGGGCGAAGGCAAGTAAAAATTCCAATATTTCAATATTTCATCTGGGTTTTTTAAATAGGGGAAATCAACACAAAAAACTACCAGTTCTAAGCTTCTTTTTGATATATAGGTTGTGGGGGTTTGAAAGAAATCCAGCTGCCACACCAGGCTTTTACGCCAATGTGAGACTTCGCTGACTGGCAGAACACTCCACTCTCAGCCGGCTTCCTGCAGTCCACTGACTCGGTGGGGGTGATGACAGAATATAGCGATCACATTTTAATAATTAGTAGTAAATGAAACCACCAGTTTGTGAAAGTATAGTCCTATGGTCTTATGGTCACTTTTGCAGTGCAATGCAGTGCAAAATTGCAAAATGTGTTGGTGTGTTTGTACGTCTGGCCCGTGTGTGTGTGTGTGTGTGTGTGTGTGTGTGTGTGTGTGTGTGTGTGTGTGTGTGTGTGTACGTGTGTGTGTGCGTGTGTGTGTGTGTGTGTGTGAGAGAGAGAGAGAGAGCTGCAGATACAACAGACATATGTTTCTCGGTTTCTCTGTCATTCTCACTCTATGTATATGTATAATGTAAGAGGTTTAGATAAAGGCTGTGAGAAATGGACAAAGAGCTGACTTCTTTTTATAAAATCTGAATAATAACAAGCATATTCACCATATATTCGGGTAGGAAAAATATCTGTTTCCACTGCATTATTTGTGCTGTTCTGAATAACATATTCAGATTCGGATACATCCCTACAACAGACATACTGACTCAGACAAATTCACATTGTCCCCTCTGAACCTGAGAAAGTTTAGGCTAACATAACTGAAGTATCTCCATGAGAAACCGTAACCTTGGTTTCAGACACTTCGACACCCACACTTCCTCTGTTGATGCTACAAATCCCAACCAGCCAAAACCCATTGCCACAAATCATTAACCACACCAGGAATGAATGCTTATACAAGCAAACACACTCTTACCATCACTGATATTCGTGCAGCAATTAACCAACAGTGATGTACAAGAGCAGCTAGAAAAAAGGAACTCGGCATAACACTTCTTTGGGGTGTCTTTAATATAGGACCTTTAAGCCTTTGAAGCATTAAAGTTGAATAAATAAATGACTTCCCTTTTCAAAGCTAGTCAAACTGAATAATACACCCAACCAACCACTGTGTACTACAGACTGTAGAAAAAACACAGTGAATTTCAAACTTATTTCAGATATATTCAAAATGTCCTGTCTTTAGCAGTTCTGTCTTGGGAAAATTCATCCCAAGGCTCATCTCCAAATGCGAACTGGGAATTATAACAATAAGAACTAAGAATAAGATCCAAAAGCCCCCAAACATCTGCACTCTGTCACCACAGCAACCCTAACTTCATGATGCTTTCCACACATGTGCCAGCTGGAACAGTCAGGATGGGAAACTCTACCCAAAGACTGGCAAATATAAGACTAGTGATATATACAGTAATGGAGGACTTCAGATACACGTAATTTATTAAATTAGCTAGCAATCTGGGAAACAAGGACCACCACATCTGCTTGACGTAAGCATTGGCTTACTAATCTGTAAGCCAGGAGCTGGCAGCAAGGCTACAATCTAGCTGACAATAATGTGCCAAAAAATGTGAATCTATACTTATGAAGATTCTTCCATTTGTTTCTGTATTTCAGTTGGGGATCTACAAATTGTTAAGTGCATGTAGGATATTGATATGACCTGGAGGACATTGAGCTGCACTTGCTCTTCCAGAAGACTTGATTACAAACACCTACAGTGATATTTAGACACTCAAAAATTCAATTTCACTTAAAAGTGAAGAATAATGTGTATAGATGTAACAGTTATTTAGTGACGGTAGTATGTAGGATTACAAATTCACAAGGAATGGATTGTGGCCATTTGCATAGACATGGGCATATTTTGCACCAAATGTATGTATATTCCTTAATTTATACACAACATGACATGACATATTTGCTTGGCTGCACAGTTAGGGGTGCATTTCTTTCCAAGTGTCTTATGGATTACACGGTTTCTTTTTGTCTTATTTGTTCAGATTTAGTGGCCACAAAAAGCAGTGCAGTCCTTTGGAGAGTGCATTCTAGTTTGCAGTATGGAAAGGCAGGACATGAACTGTAAATATCTGTGCTTTTCTTCAGGGTCATAGAGAATCCATGTTTGTTGAATGAAATGCATCCCTCACACAGAAAAGGATCATGATGAGGTTTCTCTCTGTTAGTTTAAAGTGATTGATGTCACTGAGTCCATGTTGTCCCACAGAGCAACATCCTACCACAGGGTGCCATGGTTTTCACAGTCCCACCACCGCCCCACTCATCAAGTCAGATGAGATGATGATGAATTACTATGTGACAGACACAGATATCAATCTGTCTTGCAGACCGACCATGTTCTGCCCTGGACTGGCATGACCTCGCCACACCAAGCCTCAAGAATGTGAAATCAGAGGGAATAATCCCTGCTTCGTTTCCAGCAGCAGCTCCAGAGGCAACCATATGTTATGTCTGCTCCCTCCCCCTCCTCCTCTTGTTAGCTACTTCTCTCTCGCTTCCCTCTCTCTCTTTTCTCCCTGAACAGCTGAGCAGCTGAGCAGCGGAGCAGATGTGAACACCTTCTCACAGTTTACGCTCACACTCCTCAACATTTGTTTTCCTTTGAGTGTTTCAAGCTGAGTAAGACTCTGGTAGTGATTGATGTGTAACCTGTCTAAACCCCCTCACACTACTTTCTTTTCTTTTTTTTCTGTGAGCGCGCCAGAATGCATGAGGATGTGTGAAAAACTCTAAAACTCGATTTCCTTTTTTTCTCTGTTTTGGCTCTTTCCATTTGCAGGAAAACGTTTAAGTCTCCCACTGCCCTGACCTTAACTTCTCACATCCATAGAGTTCAATTGCAGAATTCTTAATCTTTTAATCTCCCTCTCTCTTCCTCCCTCTCTCTCTATCAACCCCTTTCTCTTTTGTAATTACAGGACATACTTAGAGGGATTACGGTCATATCATCTGCAGATCAGCAGAATGCCACTACTGAGTGCTCTGCTGGACAGACGCATGACTGGGACTCACAGGCGAGCCTGGAGCAACGCTGTCAGTCGATGCAAGCCCTCTACTTTATAAGATAAAGACGCCCTAAGTCCTTGTTCACACATGTACTGTTCTTCCAATGGCACTTTTCGCCATGCCTAGTCAAATTGTGCCATGCTGATTTGCATTTCCATTACCAGACTATCTCCAGACTAGGACTAGAGTGCCCACCCCGCCCTCAAGCCAACTGAAGTGACGTTAGAGGGTTGTAATCCAACCATGTTTTAAAAAAAAAAAAATAAAAAAAAAAAAATAAAAAAATCGGCGAACCTCTTAGGGCCCACTCACATTGGCAAGTTTGAGCCCGTATCGTGCTAAAGCCAAAATCCCCCCCTCCCCAGTCCCCGGCTGGCCTGCACTCACATTACCTAAAGCCCAAACGCGCCCAAGCACGATTGCCCCCGGTGTGCACGTCATCACGTTGAAATACGACAACAACAGGCATGGCCCGACGTCATTATAAATCAATGTAGTTCAAATACATCATGTCTTCCTTTTAACTAAAAAACGTTTTTGGTCCTTTTAATCAGACATGGGATGTTTATTTACCTTGACAGTTTCGGAGGTAACTTCCTCCTTCTTCAGCAAGGTCCAACTGACAGCCGGAGCGGCACCTGTCAGATCCGGCAGACCGGGTGACCGGGTGACCGCACACCGCGCGGTGCCGCGGCCGGTGCCGACGCGGTGCCGACCAGCACCAGGTCTGCCGGATCGCCGCACACAGACTGCTGTACTTTCATTATAAACCGACTTGTGTTTATACGCGGTTGCAGCAGCACAACGGACAATGACACAGACAACATGGTTGATTATTGATTGCGCAACGCGGCCATTCGCCGGTAATCGCGCTGTGCACATTAAACAGTTTTGCAGAGGCAGGAGGAAAGTTGCATGATTTACATCCGCGCACTGCGTGCGCGACCGTGCATGTGCTCATGTACGCGCCCGTACCGTGCAGAAGCACACCCCTTCCAACCGTGCCAGAGCGGGGGAAGTGTACTGTATTCAAGCACGATACGGAGCGATCACACTGGTCAAAGAATCCGGATTTTAAGGGCAATCGTGCTTGGGCGCGGATCAAACTTGCCAGTGTGAGTGGCCTCTTAGTTACACTAATACTGCTCATGTGAAGCAGCCATATTGAGTTGGTCTTGTTAATTTTTGGAAAATAAAACACTCCTTATGGTTACAAGGTGTCAAAAAAGTCACTGGCCATTTTTCTCTTCTATATCAATCCAAAAAAACTCTCAGCACTGTTGTTGTTGGTTTTTTTCCACTTAAAAATGAATCTCAGTGTGTTACTTTTGTTTTTCTTGAAACAAGTAAAAAAGTGGGATGACATACAGCTACTTGTTTCCAAGGTTGATCAACTTGTTTCCAGATTTTATTCCAGTCATTTTCTTGATACTATCCCGACCATCCAAGCCACCACCTTTTTCTGCCTTGTTTGTACATATTATACTTGTTCCCAGAAAAGCTCCTGGAACAAGTGAAACTGCATAGAAAATAAGTGGGATTATCTCATCCTTTGCAGTGTGACAGCAAAAAAAAAGTGTGTGTACAGAGCCTTATTAAGTAACTGAGACACTGCTGAGCAATAAATGATAAAGGCAGTGTAACCTGAGCCTTTTAGACTGTGCTGTCAATGATCAGATAGGTTATTAGATAATATTGCCTGGGTAACATACTATTGCCCTTCAAATTCATGCTGCAGGGTAAATTTTAAATCTTTCCTGTAAGATTCAACTAATAGAGCGTTAACTAGGTTTTCACCACTGATCAGAAATAATCTGCAAATATTTGTCTTGTAGGAGTAAAACAACAATACACAACTACACAACAGCTACTATGATAAACTGTCCGCAAACATAATCCTCTCCTCTAAAATAGCAACACAAACACACAGACATTTCCTGGCTGCCAAACAAGTGACCAGTGAGGCAGTTTGGAAATATCACAATGGTATTTCTTCTGGATTTACGGGCCAATCACTCGTGCTTTAACCGCAGTATTTCAGTTCAATTGCAGCCCGAGGGGCTGAAAGGAGACTCGCTTTTACATGACTTTTGCTTCGCCTGTGGTGGAGGGAAAAAACTCCAAACGTCTAGCCTTCACCTGGTTTCTAATTCTGTTTCCACGGCCAGGGTTCATAGTTCAAGTGAAAATAAATGCTTTTGCTGACAAAGCTAAGAGGGAAGCACATCCCACACATCCCACTACAACCCCTACAGACTTGTCAAGGGGCAATCGACCTGGCCACTCGTCGAACATTACTTTGGCTATCAGGGGGATTGGCCTATCCAGCGTCACATTCTGCTGATCCGGGACGGGTAAAGACTCGCTCTTGCCTGAGAACTCTGGCTCCTGACACACCACCAATTCTTTACGTGCTGAAGTGTTCATCAGCTTGTAAATCACCTGCTGTACTAGGCAGAACGTTTCACTCCAAGCAGTCAACTGATCATATACTTTTCATGCCTTCTTCTGAAGGCCAGCTGACTAAATCTATGTCCATGCTAAAGCTAGTATATTTGAAAATGGCCTATTCGAGTCTTTTGTTTTCCAAGAACATTGGGCCATTTTCCAAAAGTCTGGTGTCAACAATGATAGGCTTAACAAGGACCCAGAACACTGACATCTACTCTAATGAGCTGCATTTTCCCCTGACCCATGGCATTAATGATATTATATGACATGCATGAAGAAAACAAAACCACACGTGAAACTTTGTTTTTACAATAGACTAGTCAGCAAAATTCTTGCTCTTACAAATCACTGGGAGTATTGACAAGTTGTGCTTTTCCATTCATATGCAGATGGACAACTTGAGAGACCAGTAAGAGGATGGTGGGTGGCTCTTATTAACTCCCCCCTTTCTCCACAGTGACTGGGGGCCTTCCTCTGGGTTTTTTCCTTTGTCCAGAAAACCATGCATGCATGGGAACAAGGTTAGGACAGATAATGAAGCTGAAATTAAACTTAGCAAAAGTTCAATGAGGAGGGCTATCTCTGATGCATGTTTACTTAACCCTTATGGACAGATTCCCACGCTGTCATTTTAGACGCTACTATCTCCCTCTCTGTCTCTCCAATCAATCACATCTTGACATGACTACTGTTAGCCAATTATCTGCTGCTGCCAAACCTTAAAACTACTCTCTCTGCTGTCATTCAGCTGTCATTTCAGCACTGCTGTGTTTTGCGGCCCACCTCTATCCCTTCACCACCTCATCATTCAGCCTTCAGAGTGCCAGGTTCCTTGTCCAATCAGTTCCCCTGGGTCAGCCCTCTCCATCACAGTGGAGAACACCGGTGTGCTGTCCTCTCTGAATGCCAAGAACCTCGGGGTGATCCTGGACAACCAGCTGTCCTTTGCTGCCAACATTGTGGCAACTATCCACTCCAGCAGGTTTTCCCTCTAGAACAATCTACAATATAAGTTCACTCTATAAATCCAAAGGTAATCGTGCCTTTGCAGTTGTATCCACATCACTTTGGAACCGTCTACCTCAAGCTATAAAATCTGCTAAATCTATTGATTGTTTTAAATGGCTGCTGAAAACTCACTTATGTTTTGTTTCTGTAGAGTACTTGTATTCTCATTTCTTGGTTCCTTTCTGCTATCTTTGTTTTTCTTTTATACCAACTGCTTATTTTGCCGGCTTATTTTGTTTTAATTTTTGATCTTGCATTGTACTTTAATTCTCTTTTTTATTTTCATTCCTCTTTGATGAAGCACTTTGTAACTTATGTTTTCAAAAGTGCTTATTGTCATTATCATTATAAGATTTGCACAGTACATTTATTTCTTGTTGGGAGAAACAATGCAGCTCCACTCCAGGCACATGTCATCTCACGCCTAGACTACCGAAACACTCTTCTGGCCGGACTACTTGGTCCTTATATCAGCGCTCAAAGGCGCATCCAGAGCATCGCAGCCTGTCTGGTGTTCAACCAACCAAAATTCACTACAGCTCATTTCACTGTCTACCCATCTCTGCTCACATCAAATTTGAGACACTGGTACTCCCCCCAAGGGCCGTATTGTACATCAAAATGTCCCACCATATCTACAATCTCTGATCAGGTTCCAAACTCTAACACTGACCCTCCTACACAGCCCCATTACTCCACACTGACAAAGACTGGCTTGATGACTGTGGTCCAGGATGAGGTCTCTTCAGCTTCTGAGTTCTCCAGTCTTCACTACCAGCCGTGTCTGGACTCCAGGGGGACATTCCTACATATACTGTAAAGGGGCATACTACACTGGATCACTGCCAATGAAGATTAATTTGCTGCTGGCATGTAAGCACCAATTTTCCTCCTCTTCACACAACTAATGCATATTATGCCATTTCAAGAATTCACATATCTCTCTTTTTTGACTCGCAGTCTCTCCTGATTGAACAACCTGCATATTAAAATGAATCCACTTTGGGGCACATATTCTAAAATATTCATTCTTGATGGATGGATATGGTGTGTTAGTGTGGACAGAAGAAAAAAAAGCTTTTTTTCTCTCCAAAATGAAGAGGGAAAAAAGTTTTCTCATTTACCCAGCTATGTATAGACAAGGTTTGGGAAGTTTGCTTGCTCTATTAGCCAGGAATCACATGGCTGCAACACACAGCGTGTTTCAGTTCAGTGTCTACAGTGGCCACATCCGCGGCCTTGGATGTGTGTATGGACAAAACACGTGTCTCTGTGTTTACACTGGAGTGTCCAAGAACCAAGATGTGTGCTGTGTACGCAAGAGGAGGCCTCTTCCATGTGAGTCCTTCACTCTGACCTGAATGGTGAAAGTGGCACAAAAGACCATTTAGACTAATTGAGCAATATCGCTCTCTCTTTCATCTTCTCTCTCTCTTCTTTCTGTTACTCGCTCTCCCCTTGGCTTTCACTCTCTCTCAGTTCTGATGTCCAACACTGCTCTCCCCTGTCTTTCTATTGATGTTAAACAGTTGGCCTGGGTTCAGATAAATCCTCAATGCACGACATCATTTTCATTTTCTTTCTCCCCTTTTTTCTCTGTTATATGAAGTGAACAGCTCTGGTTAAGGTTCAAAGTTCAGGACGACCTGTTTGAACCCTTAAAACCTCTCATTTATTGAGATGAAAGCCCCCTCAAGTGCTCCCTGCAGCCACAACACCCCTGACGTAACTGACCACCCTGCACAATTAATCCCCAGATAACAGAGGAATTAGAGTCAGCTACACCCGCCCCTCCTCTAACTTTTTTTTTCCATTTAGACCTCAGGTCCAGAAAAAAAAGGCGCGGCGGTTCTGCCAGGGCCCCTGTCATTGTCAATTGCCATAAACGGTTGTCACCCGGCAGCGGCGGCTTACTTCAAACACCAGCGTCTCATTAGTAGGTCCCGCAGCGTACAAGCTCTCTGGCTTGTTGAAGGAGCGCTGGTAGTCGAACACAGTCCCACCAAAGTGGAACTTCCCTGGCCAGTCCACCGTCCAGTCCCCTGTCAGGTAATACTTCCTCTTCAGGGAGCGGACGGCCAAGTAGCTAGTGGAAACCTCCATCTCCTGCACTCGGATGCTGCGCGCCCCAACTGGCACCGTCACCATGGAGTAGTACTCTAGAAATGAAGGGAGAAAGAAGGTTTGAATGGGAAGGGAAGGCCATTTATTCTCATTTAAATACAGTTGATATTTAACTGAAAAAAAATTAAACAAGTGCCAGTAGGATGAGACAATCCCACTTGTTTCCAGTATTCTTGAGTCAAGAATCATTTTCTTGCTACTCGTGTGCTGATTTACTTGATTCCTTGTCTTGTTGCAATGGATTTATACTTACTGCCAGAAAAATTTCCTGAAACAGTTGAAACTGCTTTGGAAACAAATGGGATTATCTCATCCCACACGGCATTTTTTTTACTTGGTTTATAAGAAAAACAGTGTAGAGATTTAACTTTTAAATTCAAATTTAACTTTTTTTTACTGCTGTTGTTGCTGCTGTTGTTTTTTTTGTTTTTTTTGTTTTTTTTTACCATGACCAAAAAATGTGATTCTACATTTTATTGCATGTGGAATGCAAGAGACATTAGGGTGCTGTTCACTATGTTCCATTGTACACTCAAAACTATACGCACACACACACACACACACACACACACAGAAACTTTGAGGCAGATAGATCAACATCCCTGCTTTACCTCATCCTGCACTCAGCTTTATATCTGGTCTATACGGATTACCAGACAGGGATGAAGTGCGAAGATCCATTATGAAGTGGCATGAAATGTGTGTGTGTGTGTGTGTGTGTGTGTGTCTGTGTGTGTGTGTGTGTGTGTGTGTGTCTGTGTGTGTGTGTGTGTGTGTGTGTGTGTGTGTGCGTGCGTGCACACCTATAGATAGATCTTATTTATATCTATGTGTGTTCTCTTAGAGGAATACTTCACCCAAAAAGTATATATTGTGTAACATTTATTCACCACATGTTCTCTTGAATGTCCAACAAAAAAGCTTTTAATCTCATGCCTAATGGAGAAGCAAGGTTCAAAAAACCGTGGCCATTTCTGTTAGAATGGAGTTGATCAGCAACTTTGACCAACAGCAGCGAAAAGGATATGAATCAAATTGTCAAACTGTTCATACAGTGTAATCCCAGTCTTGACTCTCAATTTGTCTGCACAGTGCATCCAAAACCAAGGTATTTTCAGACAAAAAAATTGCTAAATAAACCACTTCTGGTAAACGCTCTACATGTTCACCAAAATGAAGACCCACCTCTGCCTTATTCAGTGGCCAGGAGTCCTACACTGAATGAAGACAAATTGGGCTCAGTAAATTATTTGTCTTACAAAAGTACTCAGTACATGCCATCTAACATGCAAAGACACACACACACACACACACACACACACACACACACGAAGGAAAACATCAGCCTACCGTTGGCCCTGTGCTGCAGTGTGTATTGGCCTTTGAAGAACTTGCAGGTGGAGTTGTCTCCCTTACACACTCCACAGGCGTCCAGAGCGGCCTTGGAGCTCAGAACCTGGTCACAGCCCACCGCCTACACACACACACACACACAAACACAGACACACACATACACATACAATGATGTTAGCATGAGCAGATGAGTAGGAGCGATTGCTTCCTCTTACGGCGAGTCTTTTCCATTCTCCTTCTAGTCTACCAGCATGACAAACAGTCACACAACCATTGAAGCTGTTTCCAAGACATTCTCTTCCTTTCAAATATTTATAATTGTTTCTTGAAACAAAATTAACCCTTTTTTGTTCTCTACTCTGTTAACAACTTAATACGGAGGCACAATTTGACAGACTTGACAAACTCAAGCTGAATTAACCTCTGCTGTATGAGTGCTGAAAAATAGGTTAACCTGTTAGCTTACATAACATGCATATTTAAAGCTGGTCCAAGCAATACATTGAGGGAAAAGGTGCCTTGTGCATCTTTAATACTGAAAATGTGTTTTTTCTGTGCACATACACATTCATTAATTCTTTAAGCAGCCAATGTACCTCGCACACTCCTTCGATACAGACATCTCCTTTCTGGTCAGAGCAGGAGGTGCCATCTTTGACTTTGCTTGACATGGCGAAGAAGAAGTCAAAGTCCTCTGCGATGCAGTACAGCTTGCAGATGTCTTCATCTGCACAGAGAACATGCAAATACAGAACATCATCAGTGAGGAAGTCTGAGTCAGCTAATCGTCAAAATTAGAGATGCACTAGTATCACTTATTTAATAAGGACACCAAGCACAAAACTTTACTTATTGACCGATACCAGGCAGTGATCCAATCCATTACTTTCACTGAACAGAGAACAAGGCTTGGACTATTAGTTTGGCGACGCTAGACATTATTATATAAAATCATTATTTTTCCAACTATTTCTGTGTAGAAAATTCACACCGTTTTTTTTATTATTATTTTTGACATGTTTCTCAGGGATTTTGATGTGAGACATTAGTAAAATCTCTGATACTGGTGGATTTTTAGTTACAAGTGAAGGAGAATTTAATTTGAATTTAAGTGGTCAAATGGTCCTATGACTATAACCAGACACAGTTCAGTTTACCATAATGAAAATTTCCTGCTGCTACCTGTTACCACGATGCACAAATAGAATAGAATAGAATAGAATACAGTAAGTCGCACCCAGTGCACCCAGGCAGATTTTGCTCAGGATATGGGTTTATTTTGTGGTTCAGATCAGTTATCACAGGCAAGTCTCTGCAGTCGTGTTTGATTAAAACAAATGACAATGAAGGTGACTTGGCCCAAAGTCCCAAAAGGCAGTTCTGAATCTGTTCCTTTCCTCTCTTCCCATTCATCAACAGCTTAAACAGACCTGGGACGACGGCCAAACACACCGCTCTCCTTCACCCCTCTCTCTCTCTCTCTCCCTTCTTCTCCCTCTCCCTCTCTCCCTCTCTCTCTCTCTGACACAGGTAAAAGCTGGCCTGCAGGCTTCCTTTTCAATCTATCCCCGCCGTGTCAGAGGGTGCAGGTGGCTACATGTCTATCATTCACATTACACTGACAGTTTACCCAAAGCTCTCTTCAAAAGGGGCGTACTGATAGTCTCCTGCAGGTTTCTTGGCCCTCACCATTGCAGCGGTAAGCACATTCTGGCATTACAGAGACACTTAATAAAAAGATTCGGTTCAGCAGAGTGTGGCAGGGAGCAGAAATAAGAGGGCTAAGACAAGAAAAAGCTTGTCCTGAATGATCTGCAACTCATTGTTTATTTAGAGCCATTGTGCCCTCTGAGCACCAATATTTACTTTCTTTTTTATATAAACCAAGTAGAAATGTGATAGGGGATGCCTTCATGATTCTCACAAAGTATTACGCAATGTCTCAAGCATTTCTTACAGATTTCTTGAACTCTGGGCCAAAACTGTCATGCCAGATGCCAAGATATGAGAGCAGATACGGGAATACCTGTGACACGTACATTTAACTCTAAACTGACTTGGGATGAGCTAAAACACTGAGGCCTAATTAATGTCTTGGACAATAATTTGCAGAACAGAAGGACAACTCATGGGGCAGTGGTGGGGTTTCCATCCAACTATTTTTATGCAAATATTGAACTTGCACAAAAGAAAACATGACTTTGGATATAGATAAATTTGGATGGAAGCATAGCCAGTGTTTTTGTCACCAACTTCCTTCAAGTACACCTATTTTAAATATTTAGCTCATAGGTCAGTTTTCTTAATATTTTGTTTGTCCAGAAATCTACAACAAAGCTTGTGGTGTTTTTTTCCATCTCAATGTGTGCACCACTTACACCAAAGAGGCTTCTTGCCATCTCTCTCTCTCTTTTGTTTGTTCTTTTCTTTTGACAACAGAGGTCTGATGGTTCTATTGACATGGTTTTGTTTGTTATTTTAGTTTTTGTGTTTTAGGTTTTGTGCATGTTTTTGGTAGTTTAGGGATGTCTTGGTCTGTCTGACCTCCTAGTTTCCATAGGTATGTTGAGGTTAAATCATTATTATAACAATTTGACTTGAATCCTCACATCTTTGCCGAGAATAGACACGCACACACTCCAGTCCTCCTCAGAAATAAACATGCTGTACATCAGTGCCACCAGTGGCCTGTGGGACTGGACAGTGTGTGATGTATATCACAAACACATGGAAATAGAAAACATAACTGTGTAGCGTGCTTCTATGGGGTAACTGTGGTGTGTGTGTTGTATAGTTTTATGCTATTTTGGTAAACTGAATGAGCATGTCTGATGTCCTGTAAACAAAATTGGTGGTTGTACTGCATTGTGAGTTTAAGGATTATGGAGGCAAAACAATATAATTAAGCATCCTAAAGATAAGGTTTGGATTACCACATATTCTAATGTTATTTGTATATTGTACAGGCAGGATGGATATAAACATAAAGGAAATAAGTACCGTCACATGATGGAACACGATTTATGACTGTTGCATTGTGGATTTTGGATATTCTGCAATGCCAAACCAGCTGTACATGCATGCTGGTAAAATAAGTACAACAGAGGTGTGTGCATTTTTTTTTGTTTTTTTTTTTCCTGAGAGGCTACTTTGACCAAGATTCCCTGACATTTTTTTTAAATTTATGTGATGCTTGTATGGTTTTAAGTATGTTTTTTATGGATGTTTAAGAATGGCCTACATCTTGGTTTTCAGGCATGCCTCATTTTTTCCATCTCAGTTGCCCTCAGGAAATGAATAAAGGTTAACTGAGCTGAACTGACCTGACACCACAACACATTATGGTGAAGTGGGAGTTGAGTGCCTACCTTCACCTTTGACCCCAGAGAGCTGCAGTGAGTGTGCGCTGCTGGCCACCTACCATCCACTTTGGTGTAGGGCTTCCACTTGTAGTACCAGCCCCTGAAGGGTTTGCTGTTGTATTCAGCGCACTGCTGGGCTCGGAAATCCACGGCACCAGGTGGGCACGGCCGTGTGTTACACAACTGGTTGAGGCGGCTGGAGCCAGGGCAAAATTTACCATTGTTCTGTGGCCTGGAGGGAAGTTGAGAAAGAAGAGTGGAGGGAAAAGAAAGAGAGGTTAAAAGAGCTGAATTATTTGGTATTCCTTTTATTATTTATTCATTTTATTAATCTATACATTTTAAAATTACAGGAACAGTGCCCACTAATAGACATTTCTCTAAATGTGCCAGTTTGGCCATCTCGGCTAATTTTCAACTGCAGTCCCTGTGCAGGTGTAATCACAGCTATAAAAGACACATAAAATACATTTAAATAGGAACAGCAATCCAGAGATTGTCCCAGCTCAGTAAATTCTCATCTCTTAGGCAGTAACAATGCTGTTAACTTGTCACTGAAAGAAAAAAAAAAACAGGCATGAAGATACACCCTCAATTTTCCCCCATCCACCATGAAAATTACATAAACTCAGCTAACTTCTGATAATCGAAGTTTAAAGTTTTCAAGACTTAAAGATAATTTACGTTAAAAGTAAAAATTATAGTTCAAATATATTTTATCCAACTGATCCTCAGTGTGTGAGCCTGCATGCTGAAGAAAGTCAACACTTTTTGAATCAGCCAGGAACAGAAGGTAAGGATCATACACAGTTAACTCGCAAACATTAATTAATGGAGTTAGTGTCAATGGAACTTTAATACACCATCAAATGGCAGAGCAACTTGTGATAAAGAAAAGACTAACTGCAGCGGAGTCTTTATGTTTTTATGTTATATTACAGTGTCGTGCCAGACTTCCCAGGCCTTCTGAACCCATGCCAGGCATTCCAACACAACCACCAGCTGAGAAAATTGACTTCAGCTATTTACGATGATCAGCAACAAAACGGCAAACACACACATAGGCCTGAACATGGACTCATGCTGATCAAGTATGTCCATAAAAACACCTCACTGAGTGTGACACTGAACCCCAGGCTTTCGCACAAAAACGCAAATAAGTGCCTGAAGAAGAAGAAGAAGAAGAAGAAGAAGAAGAAGAAGAAGAAGAAGAAGAAGGGATCACAATGCAAACATATTTAAATGTATTTTTATTCTTCTAAGGCCGAGCAATAACATTAAGCATGTCTGCATGACTGAAGCACAACTGAAATGAGGACCATCAAAAGTGAAAAACTGCATGTGCCTTCAATGCATCTCCTTCAGTTCATCCCTTCATCCTATCCATTCAGATCTGGACTCCATCACACAGTGAATGACATGGCTGGCAGGAGCAGCCCAGCTCCATTCAAGGTGTGAGTGTGTAAATCTGCTCTGTGCTGATCCTGCTTCTCTCAGTGAAGAGGAGGTTTGGCTGAGGTTTCCATAGGCCTGATCCCATTAAGACTTATCGGGCAGACAAACACAGCCCATATGGTAGACTGCTTATGGTGGGCCGGCGGGGGGCACCGTGCGCTCCTGCCTTCTGATCTGCTGCCACAACACAGGACAGGACAGAGGCTGCTGGTGCTAAATTTGTATGGGGCCGTATGCAGCTTATGGTCATTTGTTATGGAGGACGGATGCCAAAAAACAGTCATAATAAATAGTGAATCTGCTCATACAGGGCTTCACTTCTCTTCTTTCGTGTGCCTCTTGTTCTTTTCTTCTCCTCTAGGGTTTGTCTCATTTCCAAAGACGTTTCCAAGATAAGTAGCATTTTTAGGAAATATAGGATAGTCTCATTAGAGTAGGAAGATTAGGTTCCTTGATTTGGCAAAATTATCAGGATATATGAAGTGCTTCCTTCACTGCACAGGGTATCCCACAAGACCATGAGATAAGCGGAAAACTTCAGTTGTACCCTAATATAATTTGCCTAGTGTAGTTTCTAGTCATCAAAAATAAGCAGCTCAAGATGGCAAATGGAGAGCATTTCTATAGTGCTTTGGCTCTGGTCAACCAACCACTCAAAGTGCTTTACAGTGTTGGCCTCACCTTTACCCATTTACACACTGATGGGAGAGGATATCATGCAAAGTGCCAAGCTGCCCATCAGGAGCAGTTAGGGGTTCAGGGTCTTGCTCAGCAACACTTCAACACACTCTCCGGAGGAGCTGGGGACCAAACCAGGAACTCTCAGATCACCAGAGCTACCCACAAGACAATGCATTTGACTTACGAGTACAAAAAAATCAAACCAAACGGGATGCTGAGTCGAAATTCCTACTTGGGAAGATTTCTGAACTCCCATTTCATGATTTGAAGTCATTTCAACATTGCTGATCTTTTTAATGTTTTATGCTTTAAATAAGGCTTTAACGTTTGATTTTCAGCCTGATATCTTTTTAGACCAATCAACATACCAATACTTAAAGTTAGCTGTTATTAGCCATTCCATTTTCAAGGTTTGTCACTAGCATTAGCAGGCATCTTCCTCCCACTTTGTATCCCAACCATCAGTATGTCGAGTTTCTGACTTCTGTCTTGCCACATCTGCCCCTAAGTGAATGCAGCATAAAATAACTAGCATAATGCTTACATTGTTTTTGTCTAGACTGCATGGATTCTACATTATTCAAATTAGATTTTCTTGTTATGATTCTAAGTTCATGTCACCTTTTGGACAAAACACAGTTGGATAAGGAGGTAGAAACGTCATAGGAAGCCTTCTTTCAAATAGGACAGACCCTTCTCTCTCCCTTCCCTCTCTTCACTTCTTCTCTTCTCCACTGTCTGCTGTCTCCTCTCTTCCTCTCTCTTTCAGTCCAGTTCAGTTAATAAATCCATTTTCAAAACATGACAGAGAACAGATCTCAACGAGTTGATATGTATTCTCCTCTCTCTCTCTCTCTCTCTCTCTCTCTCTCTCTCAACTGAGGCTGACCTCCTGCAGGTCAGAGGTCATTGTGGTTGGTCAACTCTTTTTCTCCTTCAGTCACCTGTTCTGTGCCTCCACCTCTGCCCCCATTGCCCCATACCACCCATCTTGCATACACACTCACTCACACACACACACATACACACATATAAATAAATCCACAGTCTACTGCCGCTGAAGCCTCCACCCCAATAAAGCACCTTTACAAGCCTGATGGGATGCTCCACCAAACAGAGGACTATCTGATAACACCCACCCCCACCCAGATTGAGTGTGTGACAAACTGTCCTCTGTACAAAAGCAGGTCAAGATGCTGAACCTAATCTCCCAGGTCTTGTTGGGGCGGATTAGGTTGACTGTGTTTGATCTGGCAGGTGGTCCAGCAGCAGCAGAGCAGCGAGGAGGAAAGCTGGAAAGAGGGAAGATTAATTTCCCATCTTGGAGGAGCTCCTCAGGAAGGGTTTAACAGACTGATCCCATTTTACGAGACTCAACAAAAGATACATGCAATTGCCTCGTAAAATGGCAGATTTCGTCGAGTCAGACACACGATTGCTATTGAGTGCTATTCAGCGATGGCAGAAAATAATTTTTCAAATAATACAGTATTTTATCAGATTTTGCATAGGGTCTAAAATTAGACCATTAATCATTAATCATTTAATATGATAAGTCATCATTTAAATGATAAATGTGACGTGCACAAATATGTACTGCAAATTTGGAGGGGTTCAGTAAATTACATTTTATAGTTGAACATCATTCATTTATTTTACAAACTACTTATCCTAATTAGGGTTGCTGGGCGCTGGAGCCTATCCCAGCACTCACTGGGCAGGGAAGTGCCCTAGATAGGTCACCAGTCCACTGCAGAACCGGCAGCCACATTCATACCTAGAAGCAATTTAGCATCTCCAATTCACCTAACCTGCATGTCTTTGGATTGTGAGAGGGAACCAGAGCACCCGCTGGAAACCCACGCATGCACGGGGACAATATGCAATATCCACACAGAAAGGGCCCTGGACAGCCAGCCGGAAATCCAATTCAGGCCCCTCTTGCTATGGAGGGGCAGCGCTAACCACTGCACCACCATGCTACTCTGGTTGGACATCATGTAAACATAATGGAGCACAGGGATCTAAAGAATGTGGCAGTGTTTACATTTAAGCAATCACTTAAGCATTTAAGTCACTGAATTCCCATGTGCAGAGATTCTTGGACAGGTATGCACATGGAGACCCTTTTCAAATTGTCAAATACCCAAGCAAATAATGTCAAGTAGCAGCAGTTTACATGCTGAGAAGCCATTTTCATTTTACACAATGTGCTTAAGTCTGAATTTGGAAGTATCTGTCTGATCTGTCTTAGGATTTGAAAAAGAGGACACCAAAACTGGGGGTGAGGATGACGTCAGGGACTAGCGGTCATGTTCGGGCTAATCCACCTTGTTCTGTTCAGATTAGGAGCAGAGAGGCCCAGCCAAAATAATCAAATAGATTAATGGGGACAACTCACAAAACACACACACCCACACAAATACATATACACGTGCACACATGCACACATGCACACACACCCACATACATATTACACTACAGCATGACTCAGGAGTAACTGATTAACTCCTGCCAAGAATGAGAGAGCGTGTTTATGCAGTATTGGAAAGGTTATCTTCAAAACATATACCACTACAGATTACTGAATACATGCTCTTGAAAGTAATTTGTATCATATTCCAATGGATTACTGAACATATTTTAAATACTTTGGATTACTTTTGGAATACTTCAAGATTTACCCATTTGTCTTTGTCAGTCTGAATGTAGTTTACACTTGCTTTTGGGAATGACTTTCATGCTTCAGAGAAAAAACTACACACAAAGTACGCAAAACAAAAATGTGGTATGTTTTGTCCTGCAACTGATGCTGTTTAAAGAAAAATAGTGAAATTGTCTTGCCACTTGTTATAAAAGTAGCCTTTTGAGAAAAGTGTAATGCATAATGTGTGTGACTGAGTGAGGGAGAGAGAAAGAGCAGCAAAAAGTGACAGCAAAAGCGGAGAGGAGAGGCCCAGCAGTGAAGTTGTCAGCCTGACAGTAAATGTATAGTATAGGCAGCAGGCGATTTGAGCAAGTGACCATAAGCATCCCCTTTGTTAACCTGCCACCCCTTCACCCCTCCAGGTAGTGCACAGATATTTCTACAGACATAACAAATCTGGATCAACTTTCTAGAAATGCAGCTGGGAAGAATGTGTAGACTCTTTTTGTGTGTGTATGTGTGTGAGTTTGTGTGTAATGTTATGTAAACTTGCTCAATAACATGAAAAATTCAGTCCGAACCTCTGTCCAAGACAATTAGGAAGGACTACAAGTACACAGCCGTTAGCTTTAAATCTGATAGTAAGTCCTTGTCATCCTTCCCTCTCCTTCCCTCTGACCCCAAAACTCTCAGCGGCATCAACCTAGTTTCAGCAGCTTCTCGTACAAAGGCCTCTTTAGTGCCAGAGGAATGATAAATGGACATGACAGCTAACCTGGATTAGAGGCTCTGTGGCCCTTTATCGCCTGCTGGTCATGGTGTATAATGTGCATCATATGAGGCCTTCTCCGCCTCTGTCTCTATGGAAAACGCCTTTGATCCCTCACAGGGATTAAGAGAAGAGTCGGGTGTGACAGACAGGATGGTACCACGTCAGTGTCAGCAATGCTGCTAAACTACCCCGGACCTGTGTTTCCATTCAGGTCTAGGCTAAATTAAAAGTAAGATTTTGAACTTACTCAGTTACTTTGACAGCAAAGCATTCTGTTTCCATTACTTTATATCATGCTGTGATGGCGCTGTGATTTCTGATCTTGTGAGGCCCGGTATGCCACGCCACTGCTGAATAACCAACACTTCATAACAAAAAAACTAATACTAATAATTCTTCCCTTTCTTAAAACTATACAACTGACACACTGGAAGACCTGGAACAGCATATTTACGAGTGTTTCGATCTGATTGTCAAAATGGGTAAACAAGAAAAAAGCTTTCAATATTAATCAATACCGAGCTGTACACCTTCTGTCAAAAAACGCCCTCATTCAGCAAACTCATTCATGGACTTACCGACACAGACAGAAACATCTAACTGCTTCCCAGAGATTGTGACACACTTAATATCCATAGACAATCAGCTAAACTGTCTGCTTTGGGTGCAAGGATTTCTCTTGTTGAATTATTACGCAAAGGATTTCAGGGGTTAAAATGCAGCGGGGAGTTCAGTCATAAACAGATGCAAGATGAAGAAAATAAACAAATTTAAAAAACCTGTTAGTCATTACCAGAAACAACATTTTATAAAATATGATGTTGGCTACTAAAGAACCTGTATTAATGTTTTATTTATATTTATATATTTACATTTTGTGATGTTTTTATCAGCCTTATAGGTTTAGTGGTTTAATGTTTAATTTACATCTGTCAGTCACTTTCATTTTGATCATTGGCTTGAGTGCAATTAAATAAATAAATTCAATAAATAGTATACTTTTAACAGCAGTAACATAGTAAAGAAACAAGATATTTTTGAAAGTAACGTTCCCCAGCACTGCTCACAATTATCAATAACACCAATAAAGAGGTCAGCACAGCAGAACTATGTGATTTGTAACCCCCAATATCTCACTCAATTATGGATGGATATGATGAAAAAAACAAAGCGCTGATGTTCAAAGTAAGAAGTTACAAAGAATCAAGAACAGTTGTTCCTGGAGCCTTGAAGCACCCTGACCTGGAAAATGTGACCTACCTACAGCGAATCTGTGTTTAATTAGCTCCGGGTATCAAACCATGTTCATCAGTCTTTCATCACCGTTCAGTTTCATCACTCAACAGTTCTATTTTTAGCCCTTTAAGCTGCACAAAAGTGGACTTGACAAACATCTATATTCTGCAGAGTTGTCTGTTTTTTTTTGTTTTTTTTATCATTCCCCTGGAAGATGGAATCAGTTGATGTTGACACTGAAGCCACATACTCAGAGTACATCATGGCTGCAGTTACCGGGGGTAGTAAATGTATCTCCAGGAACCCGAACATCAAGCCTGCACTTCAGCACCCAGTAACACACCATGTCATGTGCATAGATTCAGGACATGGACCAAAAACTGTCCTTCATTGGATGTGACGTGCCACTATGATCTAACGTGGTATGACTAATTCTTTAATGATGGCAATCATTAATGCTGCAGCGAACAATATGAACCAATCAAGGAGTCTATTCTGGCAGCGAAGTCCACCAATCAAAGCGGTGCAGTGGCCTTGGATGTTATCCATTAGTCAGTGTGTGTGTGTGTGTGTGTGTATGTGTATGTGTGTGTGTGTGTGTACAGATGGGTGAGTGGCAGGAGGGTGCATACACAAGTATGTGTTCATTGTACGTTAGACCTGACAGAACTATCTCATGTACAAGGAAAACAGAATGAAACACAGCATGAAAATAATAATAACAATAATAACATGATGAACACTAATCCATTCTCAAATCAAAACCCTTTCCATTTTTCTCTGGATTTGTTTTTGTACCGTTCAGTGTTCATCATGTTGTAATGTTGTAAAGGCGGCTTATTTGCATCAAACCACCCAATGAGAGATGCACATTAGTGCATCTCTCATTCATGTTCTATTTTTTGCAAATTTCAAAAGTGCACTTGAAATTTGCTTGACAGTTGTACAGTAACGTAACTCGTGCCATAAATGATAACATGAGAAGTGCCGTCTAGGAATTAGTTTTGGTTTTGTTTGTTCTAAGTTGGCAGTGGCTCCCAAAGGGGAAATTACAAAAGACTGGCAGGCCTGGGGGGGTTTACCTCTCCCTGTGGTCCTTCCCAAGAGTTCTTGCATGTTTTCCTTTTTAGCTTCTAGGTTTTTGAGGTTTGGGCTTAATTAACTTGAACATGACTTGAACTGTAATTGAAATGACTGTTAATTCAGCACAGTTCTCATTGTTTGTGTTCCCATGTTACTGTAAAATAGTAAAAAGTCATACTGTAAGATATGAATTTGACTGTAAAAGACTAACTTCAATTCAACAAAGTACTTAAAAACGGCAGAAAAAATGATGTTTCAGTTTAATTCCAGTACTGAGGTTAAAAGTTTGATGGTATGGTAACAAGCTCATTTGCTGCAGATAATAGACCACTAGTGCAGACAGAGCACAGCGCAGAGACGGCACAGCAGGAATAAATGGGAATATAGGCTGTGAAATGTTGCGTTTGAAAACGCAAATATCACAATAACTATGAGAAATAATAACCTGGGCATCATGCATGTAAAGTCTGCAATAAAACAAAACGTTTAAACAGAGCAGCTCTGCTCACATGCGCATAGTAACGCACACACACACACAGAGTGCTTCACAAATAAACAGCATTTGTAGAATTACATAGGATAATGTTGCAGTAGAGCGACTTTCAGAGAAATAAACGTACTATTAGGAGGTTTGGCTCATCTGGAGTGCAGGGAAAAAGAGTCAGCCTGTCTGGACTGTCAGTCTGAGTGTGTGGGTGTGGGTGTGTGTGTGTGTGTGTGTGTGTGTGTGTGTGATTGCATACTGACAGCTAATTGGCATACAGCACGTTCAGGTGCTCAGACAGGAGGGATTTGGGGACATGCAACCTTCAAGAATTGCTGTCTGACCCAAACAGCAACATTAAAGCTCTTGTTTTTTGTTTTTTGAAACAAGTGAAAAAAAAATCTAACCCCACTTGTTTCCATGCTTTCTTGCAGAATAAAGCAGATGAAAGTGGCTGATAGAAGACTGTGTGTGTGTGTGTGTGTGTGTGTGTGTGTGTACCTGGGGCTGGTGCAGGAGCGCTCCCTGTACATGACCCCTCCTCCGCAGGTCCTGGAGCAGTCGGACCATTGGGACCAGCCCGACCACTGGCCATGGACCGCCCTGGGACCGTGCTCCCCATATTTAACACACTGGCCCCTCCGACACCACTGCCACACACACACAAAGAGAGAGAAGGAGAGAGACAGAGAGAGACAGAGAGAGAGAGAGAGAGAGAAAGGGAGAATACATATCAACTTATTGAGAGATGGGGTAGGTGGGATGTGGGTTAGGGTTAGAAAAGAAAAAGAAATGTGAAAATGTGAAGAAGTAAAGAAAAGATGGAAAGGAAATTTGAAAGAAGAAATAAAGCAAGAAAAAGAAAAGAAAAGAAAAAAGAGAATGAAAAATAGCTTTCATATTGGGCTTGGGTGCAGGTGGCCTTGTGCCTGAAGTTCCTGGTTTGGACAAACGCCCAGCGCCACACCTGGACAACCAAGATGTCCAGCCGGAGCCAGCATGCTCACACACACACACACACACACACACACACACCTGGGCCACTCCATGCCAAATGCAGCACTCACACACGTCACCACCTCTCTCCCTCTCTAAATATCAGCTTTCCTGTGTGAAGAAGTGCTGCAGCACCATGTCCACATGGGACACTTCACCATGTGTGTGTGTATGTATGCGTGTGTGTGCAAATGTGTGTGTATGTGTGGGTGTGGGTGTGATTCTGATTGTCAGCAAGGCTGGATGGAAATTATTACACTTTCTCTCATTACTGTAATTGAGTTGCTTTTTTCCATCACTGTATTTACTTAAACTGTGTACATCAGTTCCATATTATTTAAATGTGTTTAACAATACTAATTTCTTGATTTGGTTTAAATTAATTTTATTTGACTGCACAGTATAAAGAGAGGGAACTGTTAATTACATGTATGAGTTTGAGAACTGACAACCACTGTTTCTCTGTGTTTTATAATTATGTTGACTGTTTTTGAAAATTTGAAAACAGTAGCCTGGCAAGACATGACGCCATTCACACAGTGTCAGGCAAAAAGTGAACAGTTCATTTGCAAAAACAGATAAAAGCCATCCTTCAAATCAATACACCTTTTTCACTGATACTGCTTGGAGTACACACACACACATATACACACACAAACAAAGCATGATTTAGGATAATAAACATTATGCCAGGCTAAATAAACATATAAAAAATAGAAATAAATATGAAGTAAATTGTAATAAAATTCAAAAAAGTTTGAAAAGATTTAATAAATTCAAATGGAGATATCTGTTTTTGCAAATGAACTCTTCAAGTATTTTACCATGTTTAATGTTTACTGGGTATCCAAACATATAAATGTAACAATGAAAAAATATGAAATGAGCCTAAGAGGCCACTCACACTGGCAAGTTTGATCCGCGCCCAAGCACGATTGCCCTTAAAATCCGGATTCTTTGACCAGTGTGATCGCTCCGTATCGTGCTTGAATACAGTACACTTCCCCCGCTCTGGCACGGTTGGAAGGGGTGTGCTTCAGTGCGGTACGGGCGCGTACATGAGCACATGCACGGTCACGCACGCAGTGCGCGGACGTAAATCATGCAACTTTCCTCCTGCCTCTGCAAAACTGTTTAATGTGCGCAGCCGATTACCGGCGAATGGCCGCGTTGCGCAATCAATAATCAACCATGTTGTCTGTGTCATTGTCCGTTGTGCTGCTGCAACCGCGTATAAACAAAAGTCGGTTTATAATGAAAGTACAGCAGTCTGTGTGCGGAGATCCGGCAGACCTGGTGCTGGCCGCGGCACCGCGTCGGCACCGGCCGGCACTGGCCGCGGCACCGCGCGGTGTGCGGCCACCCGGTCACCCGGTCTGCCGGATCTGCCAGGTGCCGCTCCGGCTGTCAGTTGGACCTTTCTGAAGAAGGAGGAAGTTACCTCCGAAACTGTCAAGGTAAATAAACATCCCATGTCTGATTAAAAGGACCAAAAACGTTTTCTAGTTAAAAGGAAGACATGATGTATTTGAACTATATTGATTTCTAATGATGTCGGGCCATGCCTGTTGTTGTCGTATTTCAACGTGATGACGCGCACACCGGGGGCAATCGTGCTTGGGCGCGTTTGGGAAAAAGGCAATGTGAGTGCAGGCCAGCCGGGGACTGGAGAGGGGGGGATTTTGGCTTTAGCACGATACGGACTCAAACTTGCCAATGTGAGTGGGCCCTAACTGGCTCATCAGTAGTGTCTCCATTCAGGTTTTGTGTAAATTATATGCAAACCTTTGAAAAGTGGACAGCACTTGATTGCTTATCAGCTGTGTTTCTATGAATAGGTTTTCAGTGAAAAAAGCTTGGCGTGTGTGTGTATGAGATCCCGCAATATTGAGATCCACATCTCGACAAAATTATTTGTTCAGTATGTTAATTAGGGCACCAAACATCTGGGACAGAAGATGCTGATCTAAATACAGAGCACATGAGATAATCCTCCTATAGACTCATGAATTCACAAAATGTGTCTCCATCACAGTTTTTTGAATGAGCTCATTATGGACAGGCCACAAAATCCACTGCAAGAACATAAAAAACGTTTTGTGATGTCTTTTCTATTCAACATTTTCCAGCTCAAAATTTCAAGCTGCACAAAACATGGCTTGATGGATACACAGCTAATGAAGAGAGGGGCAGTCAGCTGAATGGAGGGCTTGCGACTGTTATTCTCCATACAGTAATAATGAGAGTTCCTCACCATATCAGGACCACAGCTGGTTCCTTCAGCAGCAGGCATGAACTTGGTCTCACACCGATGACCTGTACGGTGGCACCAAAGCGACTTGCAGATGTCCTGTGAAAGAAATCAAACACACACACAGACACACACACATATATGAAGTAAAAGGTGCCTGTCAGATATGTTGTTTCTGCTGTTGTCTTTGCAGGACCCTGGCATTAACATCACACTGTTGAAATCTCCATCTTAACAGATATTCAGCACTAAAAACTTGTTTTTTCCCTTAGAAGACCTTAGAAAACAATATGCCAGTGATTGTTCTTTCCAATCTTGATCAACTAGTTCCCAATTGTGTCATTTTCTTGATTCTAGTGGGCTGATCTGCCTTATTCTGCCTTGTTTCAACACATTTATTCTTGTTCCCAGAAAAATTCCAAACATCTGAAACTGCACTGGAAACAACTGGGATTATCTCATCCCACTGGCAGATGTTTTTTCACTTGTTTGAAGAAAAACAAGATTTTAACGCTGATTATGAGACTAAATGGTTTTAAAAGTAGTGTTTGAGCACCTTTAGTGGCACCTGAAGAGGTCTGTGGTAATCTCACTATAATTTAATTCACAAGACATTGTTTTTTTTATTATTTATCTTTTGAACAATCAATTATTGATGTGTTCTATCAAGTGTGAAAAATAATATCAAATGCTCATGAGAACTTAGCAGATTCCAAAGTAATGCCTTAAGTCTTCTCCAGTCTGACCAGCATCTTGCATCTTGCATCTTAGTTGCCTGAGTGAAGCTGGAATCACTGCATGTTTTTACTAGATAAAGACTAAAACAATAATCAAAATTAGAATTGGTTAAATGTCAATCCTCTAATCGATTACTCAACAAATCGTCTCAGCAGTAATATGCACCCTGGGCTGCAGAGGTTGAAATCTCACTTCATGCCACACTCGGCGCCCCTATGGGCCTCTTGACCATCCCGTTGTTTGCCTCCTTTCATGCGGAGCTCTGACCCAGCAGCACCTGCCTCTTGCCGGACCACCATCACGCCGCCACGATAACCAGCAATAAGCCGCTCCACAAAGCCCGGGTGTCAAATCTAATCACTGTACTTCCTTAATGAAACGAGCTATAATTGTATGTGCCATTTGTCCCAACAATACAGAGACAGAGTGAGTGAGTGCACAGGGAGAGCTGGGGTCGGCAGACAGGCGCAGAGTCTGGCAACCCGCCCAACTGCATCTGGCAAGGAGAGAGAAGCCAGGCAGGAGAGAGAGACACAGGCCAAGTGTATTTTTCTGTGTGTGTATGTGTGTGTGTGTGTGTGTGTGTGTGTGTGTGTGTGTCTGTGTGTGTGTGAATCTGCGTCGCCATGCTAATCTGCCACCCTAACACCAAGCAGGTGGCTCCCAGCCACACCAGCATCCTGCAAATCAGTCTACATGAGCCCATCAGGGACAAAACAAACAAAACAAAACAAAACAAAAAACAGTCCCAGTTGCACTGTTATTAATCAGCATGCAGGTTCATTTACCAACCACAGACTGCCATAGAAATGTAGATTTGATGTAGTATTTGATCTCCTGTCAGGGAAACACAGGAGGGATTATGGGAAGTGGTGAATAGGCCGGGCTGTGTCATGTGTGCTAATCCGTCATATAGACTATTTCCCAGCGAGCACAACCTCTTAAAGCAGAGCGAGGGGTAATCTACACAGGATTTACATGTGAATGTGCATCAGGCTGAATGCACCTATAATAAAGGCTTATACCAAGAGCATTTGGCTCCCGGCAGAGGAGGGGACTGGAGGGGGGCTGCTCATTCACTAGCTGGAATGCTTTTAATGGAGGTTAAATGTGGAGGTTTGGGGCAGAATAGGTTGTGCTACAAAGATCATGCAAATTAATCAAGTGCAAATTTTAGCACTGCCTCATTAAAACACACTAATGACAAGAGTTCTCCTGCTCATTAGTGGATAGTTAAAGCTTCATCCTGTGGGTTTTGGTTCAAAAAAACAGACCAAGAAAAACAGACATGTGACTTTGTAGTGTTGGGGTCCATGTAAAACCAGAGACATGCAATCATGCAAAATGTTGTTGTTGTGTTGCAATGATAAGTTGCTCAGAAAATTTATAATTTGCAACATCTATCAAGGAAAGATACCAAACATTTTCAGGTTACAGCTTCAAAAATTAAGAAATACTTCTCTCCATTTGTACAATTATAAAGTTGTGGCAGCTGTGGCTGCTGGTCAAACTAAGGAAGCAGTTTGAAGACCTTGTTTGGGATCTGTTAACTAATTTATCATTATTTTTGACAGTTAGATTAATTGATCAATTGAAAAAAAATGAAGAATGACAATAATCATTAGGTGCAGCACTTACACACAGTGTGTCATTTTTCTTTCCACCATCTATCACTTGGCCTGGACAGCAATTCAGCCATATAGCATTCACTGCTGCATCAAATCAGCCCATGAAACATCGCTACCAGGTGAAAGAGTGAAGTGAAAATCTCACCTTGACAAAATCAAGGTTGCAGAGTTTGGCTTTGGACCCGAACTGCCACTTGCACTGTGTGTCTGCATCGTACAGCTGACCAGGGAGCTGCTCCGGGTATTTATACTGACCCAGCTGTTTGGGCTCATCCACCAAGCAGGACGCCTGAGCTGTCCTGATGAACAAAACAAAGCATCCATGTCAGTCAGGAAGGCGGCATCAACTGAAGGCCAAGGTCTAGCTGTGCACATGTGTGTCTGTGTGTCTGTGTTTGTAAATGAGCAAGACGGACCCGAGGAAGCGGCTGAGGTACTGGCGGCTGCAGGTGGACCAAGAGAAGACGCCATTGTTTCCGGCCAGCGTTGGTGACATAATGTTTCCCTCCGTCTTGCGACAAGGATTCCCCTCACCGTCATGGATCATCCCAAAACTGGAAGAAAAAGATGGATAGAGAGGAGAAAATAGGAGACTGTGACATGGTTACCGACTGATCCTGGTCGGAACTGGAAAGACAAGGATTAAGACAGAATCTGGTTCACATGTATGGATGTATCTATGAACTTATTGATGATGTAGTGAAGGCTAAACCCCTCTGAATCCATTTTTCCTGTGTTCAGCCACCATTGCTTTTGTAAAGCAGAGCTTACCCACAGGTTTAGGCAGACACGAATCTGAGTAAAATTCATAGTATATATCATAGCAAGTAGTGTCAAACACTTACATGTTATATCAGGCTAATGTCTTTAAAAAATCAATAAACATTTAATGCTTTTACATTTCAATTTCAATCTAAACTTTTTCCTAAACACATAATTGATTTTTGTTGATACTGATGGTTGTTGAACTTATGATTATTAGTGGGGGCTTTTTTAAAATTTTACACACTGAAAAAAAAAACTCCAGTTTATAAAATCATCTAGTGTCAAGAGATCATTCAGTGTTAAAGTCTCATTTTCATTCAAACAAGTGTGAAAATCTGACAGTGTGTTAAAATAATCCCACTTGTATCAGGATTTTTTTTACAAATATGTTGAAACATTGCAGAATAAAGCATATGAGCCCACTACTATGGGATTAGTGGGATTATCTCATCCCACTGGTGGATTTTTGAACTTGTTTGAAGAAAAACAAGATTTTGACAGTGACATCACATGAGACTAAATGATATGTTAAGGTGTAGACTGATAATGAAAATATATCTTGGTGCAGGTTGTGGTGCATTGAATCCTCAAAAAATCTCACTCGGTCAAAAAAACGGAACCTGCAAACCAAACTAGACCCCCGCTTGCCACTGCACAGAGCTAAAATTTCCTCCCCTCGCCTTTTCAAGCCTGTGTCATATGTTTAGCACTTAGAGCACTCTTCACACTCTTTCTCATTTTGTCAGTCATTAACAATTTTTGGCCTGCAAGCAATTTTCATCTAAGTGAGTCAGCATATTTCTGGGCATGCGTCCTACTTTGTCATTAAGTCATTAAGATATTGCAAATTACGGATAGTCTGACATGTTAGCAGCTGTGTGAATTAAGAAAAGCAGGTTGTTCCCAGTTTGCTTTGGGGGGCTGCCAGATGGGACGAGGGAGTTTCACCGCAACATGAAATCTACAAATATCAAAAATAAACAGCCTTGTATCTCAATGGAAACGTGTAAACAGAAACTCAGTGCCGTGTGGCCTGTGGCACTTTCCATTATTCATTCATGAACTGGAGAGGATGAAGTAGTGCACTAACGTAATGCTATTATCCCACAATGTATTTGTTTCTTTGAATCAGGCCACATTTATTTCATTTGATATAGATTCATTACGTCCACAGACACACATGCAAACACACAGCTCTGAGTCTATAAAACACAACTTGGAGGAATAAAGTGATTGGTGCAGTGCATTCCTCCAATATGACACAAAAAGTCTGACACTTCGCTTTATCTCTTGTCAAGTCTGTGGGCAAAATGCTGCTCTGTCGTGAGGATGATTTATGGGACATGGCACAGTGCAGTTGTTGAAACAACACCACTGCACTGAAATTGATGCTACTGTCAAGTCTCGTCAGTGGAAGCAGCTTTACTATTGTCAAATAAGTAATGCAGCATCCTCAATATCCTTTTTTTTTTTTTTTTTTTTTTTTTTTGGCAAAACATTTGTGGCAATCTTCATCCTCATTCACCAAGTGACCTGCACTGCATAAAATCAATAACAAATCATTTAATCTCATACTCAGTATTAAAATCTAGCTTTTAGAAACCATGTTTAGAAAATGAATACCATTTTGTTTTTCACTGTCCCTTTTATTGGACCATATTTTTTTCAGAGCAATGAAAAAAGACATTGATTTCTGGAGTATGGATGATGCACAAGGATTGAGCTGGTTATTTACTCATGATACATTTAAGTTAGCTCGTTATATGGAGAAGGCATAGGAGAGAAAGCTCTTTATCAGGATACAAAGTGAGCTTTATTCTGGAAAATCTGTATTTGATTCTCATTTGACTTTGTATTTGAAACTATGTATATGGACATATCATGCTACAGCTATGCCTTTATTTACAAATGTTTGTTGTCACCAAAAGCTGTCTCTTTATCTGTTGACTAATAATGGTGTCTTGTAATCCCATGTGGGATTTTTAATTCATGCCTTTATTGATTCACTTATTGTTCCTGAAAAAATTCTGAAACAAGAGAAAATGCACTGGAAATCCTCCCATTGATATATTTTTACTTAGTTTAAATAAAAACAAGACCTCAGTTCTGAATATGAGGCCTGATGACTTGTTATGACAGAAATTGACTTTTTGTGTGCAACATACTTGTGTCCCGACTCATGGGCGATGGTGAAAGCCAGTCCGAGTCCTGTGTCTTCATTGATGGTACAACTCCTGTATTTACTGCACATGCCACTGATGGGAGCAAAGCCTGTAAAGAAACACGGAAAGACATAATATTAATGTAACATAATGTAATTTGTTTTTATTGGATGTAAATAGTACTATTATTTGGTAATAACACAATTTGTTATTAGTGTTTGGCTTTACTTGAGCATTTTTTGTTTCTATGTTTTATAAGCCCATATTTTATGTTAGGTAACGTCAGAGGTTTTAGCAAGGTCAGGGAGTAACTGTGGTGCAGAAAAGACTTGATAGCTGAGAAAATGGGTTTTTTTTCACTGCCATCAAAGACATAATAGCCATTCACATATATGCACTTACAAAAATGTCAGCTAATCAGGACCACGTTCAAGATGTGACCAAGATGTGAAAAAGCGACACATGCAGAGCAACTCACAGGGATATTAAATGCTGTAATGTAATGCTGCATTACAAAAACCATGAACACACTCTCTCCCGCTGCCTTTCCCTTTCTCTCTCTCTCTCCCTCTTATACTCTCGCTCTCTGTCTCTCTCCTTTTATGAGTCTCTAAGCACATTCTTGTGGTTTGAAACCTCAGGAAGATTTGGCTGACACTGTCACATGTGCATATTCACACACACACACACACATACACATACATGTATGCATGTGTGTGTATGTTTGTGTTTAAGGGGAAATTCCCACCAACTGCAATCTGCTACCTTGCAAGCCCCATCTTATTAATCCCACAGTTGCTCCTACACACTGATCTCTGGTCAGTTTAGTGTTCTGCTGAACCTGAAAGCATCAGCAGATAGGACTAATCCTAGATCTGTGAGTTTTATTTAACCCCCCCACCCCACCCCACCCCCACCCCCCACCCCCCATATAGCCTCTGCTTTACACAGTCTAACTTTTCATTTTTATAACACCTACAAATCTAAAAGATGTATAAGGCGTCATTAAAAAAGTACAGTATATATATGATGTGAGGGCTCCAAGTCGTCTCCCAAAGCTCACTTAACCTCAGTACAATTGGTCCCATCAAACATTGAGACAACAAAGCACAGTCTCACCCAGAGTGTCACAGGGCTCGTTCTTCCAAGAGCAGATGTCCAGGCCGGTAAGCAGAACGGCGTGGTCATGGCGTTTTCCGCCTTTCCCCACCAGACCCGACTGCCACTGACAAAAACTGTTGAGGGACTGATCTGCATGGTGGTTAATGGTCAGACCCAGCTGGGGGAGAGAGAAAGAGACAGCACTACTGACTGACTGACTGACTGACTGACTGAATGAGTGAATGAATGAATGAATGAATGAATGAATGAATGAATGAATTATAATTTCTATTACTGATGAACCATTTTAGTCAAACATTTCTTCATTACAACCTCACTAAGACCACGAATATGTTTACTTCTCTCTGTTCATCATCATCATCATTTTAAAATTAATACTTTGCGTTTTTTGGGTTTGGAGTTAATTGACAATGGAAAATATCAGTATCTGCAGCCCTAGAGTGAATGAATGAATGAATGAATGAATGAGTCAGTGAACAAACTAATCAATGAATGAAGGAAGGAACAAGCCAGAAAACAAGTGAGTAAACAATCGAATGAATGAGTGAATGAATGAGTGATTGGCATCTATGGAAAATGCTAAATACATCTGCCAATCCTAAATCTATGACAAATCTAAAACAATGCAGGATGCGAATGTGAATCCACTCACTGGGTCTTGCTCCAGCAGCAGCAGGCTGACCACCACAATGTTGATGTCTGTGCCAATGGTGCCATCTTTGAACAGACTGGATACCTGCAGAAGAGCAGAAAACAGGTTTGGGTGATATTCTACATGGGCTGAATCTAATATTCCTGGGTTTCTATCCCTAAATCCCTAGATCTTGATGAAGCTGGGCAATACAGACAAAATCAAATATCACCTTATTCATCACCTTCAGTTTTTATAACCAGGAAGACATTTATGCCAAATCATATTACAACATCCAAAGCCCTATACATCTAGTCGCATGTATTGTCATTGATATAATATGGATATACTGACACGCTCTAGATCTTAGTGTTCTTTCTACATTACTGTGATAACTGATAATTTAATACCAAAGCGCTAAGCGGAGAGACAGAACGGATTCTCCATGTGCCCTCAAGCCTTTACAACTTGTCTATTGCACGACAGTTCACAAAATGTCACCTCTTTCCCGTCCCTTCCCTTCCCTTCCCTTCCCTCTCTTCTCCTAACCTCACCATGTTCATGACGGTGAGCACATAGGTGGTGACGTTGTCTCTGCCATGTTTCTCCAGCATCTTCCTGTCTGCTACCACCAGGGTCTCCACGTTCAGACCGCCAACCCTGTTGGAATTGATGGGCGATCGTTTGGCCCTGCCTGTCCCTTCCTGCTTGGGCATCTCAAACTCATCGTGCATGATGAAACGGTCCTCAGCAGGAGGCTTGGGAGCGTCTACAAGGGAGAAAAGGGAAGGCCGGAAGGGAGGATGAACAGAGAGAAAGAAAGAGCTAGGGAATGAGGGTCAAATGAATGCTGGGCCTTTTTCCTGGCCCGTGCCTGGCGATAAGACTAAAGGCCGAGGTGCTGAAAGGCCAGGAAATACACTCCCCATGCTGCTTCCTACCTCTCAGCACTCAGAAAGGAAGATAACACTGTGAAATACAGCATGAGCAGCCGCGGACTGGTGTCGGCCCAATCCAGCAGTGCACTCAGACACTCAAACGTGCTCAAATGTGCAGAGAACATGTTTGTATGTCAAGAGACTGTGGTGTTTTAGGGTTAATAATAAACATTAATATGACCTCACGACTTGAAGTGTGTTTAAAATGTTGGTTGAGGGAAAAAAAAATCATGTTACATACATGAGGGTCATAAAAATTTGACATTTTAGTCATGGAAAGTCATGGAGAAGTCAAGTTTTACAAATTTTACATTTGACAAAGAGTGGGAATCCTATAGACAATATTGCTATAGTATAAATAATATAGAGATAATGCTGTTTATGATACTGTCAGGTGTATACTGCTAGTTCTATAAAACAGCAGCCTGTCAATGTTTTCAATGAGATGCTTGTTATAATATTTTACTTTCCTCTCTTCTGTTTGTTATTCTGTCTCAGTCTCTTTCTCATTCATTCCAACACCTTCTATCCTTAATTCCCTTTCTCTCCTTTAATGTTTTTACTTTATTTGATGTGTGCTATATGTGCTGTCCTGTCTGCAGCTTTGCCTCCTGTTGCTGTCGTGTCCAATTTTGAGTCTCAATGGGACTTCACACTACACAATTTCAAGGAAATGGAATGACTCTCTTCTTGTTATTTTCCTATTTGAATTGTAAAGTAGATCCAGCAGCTAACGTCTGCAGGTATATTCCACATAGTAATCTTGCGAAATTACTTTCACAAATAATTTCACAAAAAAATTAGTCATGGGGTTTGTTGTTTTGTATACAAACATAATCTGCTTTGCATACATTTATGCGCCACAAGTGTAATTGTGACATCTGTTTTGCTTGGACTTTGGAAGGGAATGAAGAAATACAAATACAGTATTCTGGATAACTTGCCCTGGGGAGCACAGAGCAACTCCTGAGGATATTTCGCCACCATGTGGACTCCTATCATGTCCAGGTAACTATACAACCCAACACTACCAAATTCAATTTTGCTTTAATAATTGTAAATTGTTTGGCATGAAAAGGGTTGAGATACTATTGGCACAATATACGATATATAAACACGATATCAACATGTTAACCACACAAATTTGTATATATAAGAAGTAGTGTGTATATAACAGTGATGTGACTGTAAGGTCAGTCCCTAAAGTGAAAAAAATCAGTTTTATTGGCTATTTAAATAGAAGAATAAGAAAGTTTCCTTACATACATTGCTTGCGGCGTCCACAAAAGTGTAGCCTCTGCAGCTTCCCATGTTGGTAGTCATGGTGACGCTGCTGCTGCCGCTGATGGAGATGATGATGAAGGTAAGGGTTATCAGATCTGGAAGAACTGTGACTCAGTGGGTTGTCAGATTTGCCGTGGACCATGTGTTCAGCTGAGCGTTTGTAGACAACATGCGGGTGGTGACCACCAGGGGCGCTGTAGTTGTGGTGGGCAGCCAGGTGAGGAGGCAGCGGCGTGATGAAAAACTCCTCCTCGGACATTCGAATCAGACCCGACTGCAAAGTGAAGACACAACAGAGAGGAATGTACAAACTCATACTTCTTATAAGCTAAGAGAATACAACCAAACTGGGCTGTCTACAGGCGCACTTACATGGAACAGCGCTTTGACTTGTTTGTTTTCAACTATTTTTATTATGTGTGATGTAATAATATCTCTGCCCTCACTATTTTCATACAGGTCAGACTAAAATCTGGAATAGCCTAACTACGCACAAACTACTGGTTAATCTGGCCAACATTTTTCTGCTTATAGTCCAGTCATTTTATGAAAAAACCTAGGACAAATTGCAAGAGAAGCAAACTCAACTGATTTTGTATCCTCAGTTTGTCCTGAGTGAGGGAAAAAAAAGTCCCAAGAAATCGCATTGGTGGAAAGTTTTGAAAATCACCTATTTATGACCACATATTACCAAAAAACACTGTTTTTAACAAACAGGGGAAAGGGATCAAAATTTTACTTTCAGATATCACTATAAAAATTCACAAGATGATTACACACACAAAGACAAGAAAAAAAGTCAATTACAAGTTCGTTGAATTATTCTGTTTACACATGCATATCACACATTATCTGATTTGATATGCGCTAATAAGGAATATGAGGAATAAATGCCAGAACAGATATTTAAACAGTGGATTAAAAGGTTACTATATATATAGTAACCTTTTAATTCACTGTTATATAGTAACCTTTTAATTCAAGGTTACTATATATATAGTAACCTTTTAATTTACTGTTTAAATGTCTCTTCTGGCATTTATTCCTTATATTCCTTATTAGCGCATATCAAATCAGATAATGTGTGATATGCATGTGAAAACGGTATAATTCAAAGAACTTGTAATAGACTTTTTTCTTGTCTTTGTGTGTGTAATCATCTTGTGAATTTTTATAGTGATATCTGAAAGTAAAATGTTGAACCCCATTCCCCTGTTTGTTAAAAACAGTGTTTTTTGGTAATATGTGGTCATAAATAGGTGATTTTCAAAACTTTCCACCAATGGGATTTCTTGGGACTTTTTTCCCCTCATTCAGGACAAACTGAGGATACAAAATCAGTTGAGTTTGCTTCTCTTGTAATTTGTCCTAGGTTGACCCCAATTTTGGCCTAAAATTACTGGACTATTAAGCCATAGTATGTAGACATTGTGAATTTGCCAAGATGGATTATCAAAACGAATTCACCATCAACACAAAATTGTCTCAGCTAGTTGAGTATTTGCATTAACCGCATGCTAATTAACTAATATGCTAATATTAACTGCAGGAAAATAATAACAATAGCAATCAGGATTTAAAAACAACAGGCAGCATGTTGATGGTAATGGCTAATGTAAGCAAACATAGTTAGCTTAATGTAATGCAACTAGTTACTAAATTGTAAATGTAACGTTATCCATCAGTTTATAGTTGTTTGGGATGACAATGGATTTGATATGGGCTGAATGTATTTGTGAGAACTGGTATAGAACAATGGTTTAAAGTGCTCCAGTAAGCGGTTCAGTATACACCCTCAAGCCAATTACAGTTAACCATTCACAGCAGCCACAGTATAAAAAGCCTTTATTTCATGAGCATGTATATATTTATACATGTGTGTTAAGAATGTCAACTGGTTTGGACCATGTTTGGGCTTCACTGTGCTTGAACAAACAGCTCACACATGACATGATTCCTTAAAGCACAGGAAACAACATGCCAACTGCACAGTTATTTCAAAACATGAACAAATAGTAATAGTAGCAATAATCATAAGATTATTTCTTACTATAGGGCATAAGTGGAATCAACTATCAAAAGTTTACCAAAAAAGGTGCATAATCAGTCTTTTCATTAAAGACAGGGCATGTCAAAGCATGAAATTTAAGAATTCAACATATTTCATTGTATACACACACACACAAACACACACACACACACACACACACACACACACACACACACACACACACAGGGACATGAATAATGCTCAATTTGATTTTATAATGCATTGAACCTAAACATATCTTACATTTGCCAGAGCCTTCTTAGACTGCTCGTCTCATTTGAATGTTACATTTGCCTCTCACCACCACCTGATACTGATGCAGCAGATTTTTTTTTTTTTTGGACTGCATGGTCTTACAATATAATTCAAAATGTCAAAATGGCCCTATGTTGAGCAATAAAAGCAGCATTTCCAATGAAGTTATCCTGCTGCCAAATAATCTGACATTTGCACTGCAGCAGTTTCCTGCAGTATACTCTGTTTTGTACTGAGAACAGTAGAACTAACTGGGCGTGTTGTGACACAAAACCTGCGTCACCTGCCAGATTTTTTTTTCTGTGAATTCTGGCAGCTGAGAAGAAAGCAAGACTCACATTTTTTCCAGACAAGAGGTACCTGAACAGCCTCATGTCCTGCCATAATCACCATGTTTTCAGCGCAACCAGTTGTGCCAATGAGGTTGTTACCTCTTAAATGCAATAATTAGCAAATATTTCTTCTCGTCTTCACAAAACACAGGGTTGTATTAATTTGAACTCCTAATCTTCGGCCATGTCCACACTAAGCCAGAATCAGAAAACACCATTTTGAGCTTCCGTAAACACTACAATGCACACCAACTGCTGTCCATGCTGAAATGGTCAAAAACATACCATTGTGCAAGTGCACATCTACACAACGTCTGCTCTATAACACGGACACATTTGCTAGACCATCATTTTTTTGGGGGGGGATGCCAGCATAGTGTGGATGAAAGGCTAAAACAGAGGGGAAAAAGGTGCACTTTCAAACTGTGTGGATATGGCTTTACAGTTACAGCAATTACAAGAAAATCAGTTATTCCTGATTAACAAGCAAATTGATGGAACAAAATATTCCAAAATCTAATAAAGTCATCTACCCTGTGCATGTATGACATTTCTTAGGTCTACATGTATGGTTTTTGAGTTACTGTGTCTGCAAAAATGTATCTGCAGACAGACAGACAGACTCCACTATGATGACATAAAGTCCCACATACCATAAATCAGGGTGGAGGGAAAGCTCACACAGAACTTGCAGTGGTGCATTCATAAGCTTACTTAACATTCTGCACTGACATTTCAGTGCTAACTGTGATCCACTGCTACAAAGAGATGCTGAGGTAGCTCCTCAGGTGTCCAGCAGGTAACACAGAGTTCACCTCCAGATCCACCCTGCTGAACCTGAGCCTTGTTTTTAATTAATTATTGCAAATTCTAAATTGTACTTCAGGGCTTCTTCAGCATAAAAAAATCACCATCATCCTGTTTGACCAAACAAGAGTATCTATATTTCAAAAGTATTCCAGCCATCCAATGAAATTCACTGCCACTACAGACAACACGCAACGCAGTCAGAACTTGGTTGCTTTAAACATCAAGTAGGACATGATAGTCATAACCATTTTGGATCATTTTCATGCTGCAGTTAAAGATGTCAAGTACTGCAATAGAGCTGAAACAATCAGGTGATTACAGTCACCTTTTGGTCATTCAACAGAAATTTAATTGATTACAATTTCAATGATCAATTCATTATTTCAGTCATTTCAAGTAAGAACATCAAACATTAAGATCAACATGCCAACATGTGCTTCCATGTTTCCATTCATATAATTACAAAATCAATACTTTGCATATCATTATTATATTAATATTTTGAGTTTTATGGACTGCAGGTCATGCAAAGGAAGCAGTTTGAAGATATCACTCTGCATTCTCCTGGGTTCCCATGAGCATCTGAGTATTATTTTTGACAGCCCATGGTCCCTGGTTACATCACTGATGATGTGTCCACATGATTAATTGATAAATTGAAAAAAATAATCAGTAGATTAATTGATAAGGAAAATAATCATTAGTTGAAGTTCTAATATTGCATTGACACTGTCAAAATAAATCTAAGTTATCTAAGTAAATCTAAGTACGTAAGTTGACAGCACAGCTGCACATAGTGGGGTGCAGCAAGACAGTGAAAGCAGCACAGTGTTCATGTTGCAGTGTTGCAGCCTGATCCGCCCTCTGAACTGAGAGGCTCGACTACTGAACCTTAAACATTCCGTCTGGCCATGGAATGCCATCTAATTCACCGCACGGCCCACCAAACCTACACCAAATAGCTGTGCATTCACTCATACACACACATGCAGACATATACACAAACGCCATCAAAAACACATACACACGCATGTACTCAGACTCGATGACCCCTGGCTATGCTGTGTGTGTGTGTGTGTGTGTGTGTGTGTGTGTGTGTGTGCAAGGACCCTGCCCCTGTTGAATCGACCCTTTCCCCCAGACTAGCAGGTGGCAAAGTAAACAGAGCCAGGACAATAGAGAAACCATGGCCAGGCTCTTGTTGTCAAAACAGAGCCTGGATACATGGCAGGCTGCCATCAACAGCCAGCCAGACCTCCATCCATCTATCCATCTAAACATCTATCCATCCATCCATCCATCAACCATCCATTCACCCAAACACCGTTCTATCTATCATCCATCATCCATCCATCATCCATTCACCCATCCATCCAAAAACTGTTCAAAAAAATCAATGCATCTATCCAAACACTTTTGTTAACATCCATCCATCCATCCATCCATCCATCCATCCATTCATCCAACCATCTGTCCAAGTACTGTTGTAAACACCCATCCGTCTAAACTTCCTTCCAAACGATCCAGCCATCATTCTTCCATCCATCCAGCTGTTTCTTCCTCCATCCATGATGGGGTATAGTTTTTTGTTGTTTTTTTTTTTGCAGTAATCAATAATCATTTAGTGTACAAAATGTCAAAAAGCATGACAAATACTCACAGGTTCAATGTGAGCTCAATAAGATGTCCTTAGTCTCACCAGCAGCCAAAAATCCACAGTATTCATTTCATTCTGATATGCACAGAGAAATGTAAGATGGTCATATTATCTTCATGAACTCTGTGAGGTTGAAATCAGCTTTTTTACTTGATAAATGACTAAAACCAATCACTGACTATCATTTTTGTTGTTCAGTTTATTATTTGCATGGTTAAAAAGAAAACAAACAAGGATATACAAGGATGTAACAATCATACATGAGCACAAATTGTGCAGGAGATGTTGAAGAAGCTCAGCCAGGCTTATTAAAGTCACCTCCCCTCATAATCATAAATGAGTGGTTACGCAAAAATTCCGCAAAATATTTGACCAAGCGCAATAACTTGTGATAGAGCTCAAGAAGACTATGTTGAACTGTGTCACAGTAATGTTTATCGACTAATTAATTAATCAATTAACCCAATGTTTAGTCATGTTCTTCCCGCAAATTGCATTCTACCTGCCAAAATGTCCCTGAACTCGGACCGGTTTTGCCTTTATCCAGAGGGCAGAAACAGACTTTCCCCCCTGCTGTGATGAATAAAGTTTATCAGAGCGAGCAGCTCCTTGGCAAAATGGATCACAACTTCCCAAAAGAGTCAGGAATTCAAAACATAGCTGAAAGAGGTCAGAGGAGGCGTCTGCCGTCAGCGCACACCGCTGTCGCTTCTCATTTGCTCGTCTTTTCATCTTTTCATCCGTCTCTGTGTCAGGTTTTTATGTGACAGCAAACAGTTAGACCTGACCTGCAAAAATAAATGCAATCCTAGAATACTAAAAATAGAGCATATTCCTCTTGTAAAGATGAAAAGCTTGTAATTTTTCCATATTATTAAACTCTTTCTTTTTCTTAAACCAGAAGTGTATAAATATTTTGTCATGCTGGCGGGTAATGTCACTTGCTTCAAAGAGACCTACTATTCTCTCAAGTAAATTCTAAGGATAGCTGGACTGACTTTGTTACAAATAAAATGGAAATGAGCTTTATAAACTATAATTTCAGATAAGATAAAATGCTGTTTTTGCAGTCTAATTTGCTCTCATACAGAGACTCTTAATTAGTGACTTACCCCCAAACCAACAACCAGCACATTCCCAAAATACAATTATGATAGCCAACACTGTGTGGGGTTAGTTCATTTCCTTATTAATAACATCCCTCCCTCTCTCCACAGTCAGCAGCTCTCAGCAGTTAGCAGATGGAAGTGTCTATGACTGATAATGACAGGAAATTAATTCCATCTGCAGGGTGTGTGTGTGTGTGTGTGTGTGAGTGTGTGTGTGTGTGTGTGTGTGTGTGTATGCAACCACATCATGCATAAACTCTTCTGTCAGCATGTTTGTGTCAGTGAGTCCTGCAGACAGAATAACTAGAAAACCAATCAAAGTTCAGTTATGTATTCAGATACAATGTACACCCACACTGTGCTTCAGCTTCTGTCCTGGGTCCAAATCTTTCTGACAAACTGGTTCTGATGACAGAGCTTAAATACAGCATTTGAAACTAACAATGGATTGATGAGAATGAATGATTGTTGTATCTCAACAGATCTCAGTTATTAAACGTTTAGGTTTTCATTTACTTCAACCCAAGTCTTAATTGGCAGTCATGTCAGCTATTGCTCAGCCTTTTGGAGAGGTGCAGCATCGGTGAGATAGAAAGGCTCCAAAAGGCGCAGAATAAGGCATCTAATTGTATCGAGGTCTGTGTATGACACTCCAGTGACTGAATTGCATAGCACTCTAGGGTTGATGTTATAGCATACATCATACTAAGAAACCAAGAGCTATTTATGACCAACTCCATCTGGTGAGAGATAGACATTCTGTCAGTCAGGCTAGTATCAGGCTAGTCAAGGTAGAATAAACTACCTGACACCATAAGGGTAATGGCTACAAATATTTTTAAAAATATCTTAGGTTCATGTATGTGAGACAACAGAAATATGTAGTTAATGATGATATAGTTCATTTTATATAAGAGGAAGGTTAACTAGAACTCTCCATGCCAGGAGGGGGCAGTAGTGTCCAAAAAGGTAAACTGGAAGCATAGAGATCGCAGAAGGATAAAGAAACAGCCGTTTATTTCACATGCCAATCTCAATCAGTTCAAACAGTTTCATCAAAAAAATCGGGTCTAGCTTATATCTGATGTCTCATAATGACATTTATAACGGCATATCTGTCTTTGTTTTTCAACATAGAAATGTTATTAGCAGTGTGTTTTAATTCTATTGTTACTGGCCAAGTGGCTTGTGGCTGGAATTGAACTTAACTGAACTAAACTGAATTGAACTTAACTGAATTAGACTGAATTGAACTGAAATGAATTGAGAAGTTGCTTCTACTATGGCTTTTCTGATGGCCTTTGCTGAAGATCCAACATGCCGAAGCTGCCAGGGGGGGCCAAGAAGGGCCAACAGTGCAGGTCACATCAACAAGCAGGCGCTACAGGCAATGATTTGACACAAAAGACGCAACAAGACACTAGAGACCTTTGGCTTGGTGTGCCACGATCTTAAAATTGCACTAAGATATAAAATCCAAGAGTTGGCGTCAAACCGCAGATCTCTAGAAATAGCTTAACAGAGAGCTTAAAAGAGTGTAAACTGGTGTGATGTACACACTCTCATACTCCATACATACAGTGATAATCACTGTGAAAGCTTGAAATGATGTATATTTCACAGAGTTTTGTGCAGGCCATTGTCAGAGAGCAGACAGCAGCTGTCCTCTAGTTCACTCCTCACGTTAACACTTGTAAGACGTAGCTAGATTAGAGGCATGGACACTCTCTACTAAACACCAGTTGACTTTCCTCCCACATTTGGATGCAGACACACATTTTTCCCTCCCTTTCACACAAATCCAGCCTCACTGCTTTCTCTCTCTCTCTTACATACAGTCAGATTACAGATCGAACGTGACCACTCCAGTCAGCAATATCCCTATTTTCTACATGGGAAAAAATAAGGACAAAAAACTCTCACAAGACTTTCCTCTGTCTTCGCGCAGAGCCACAGCCACAGTGTTTGATGTGGCTCTAACCCTGTGACGACTTCACTACTCTCAACCAAGCATGTCTGACTCTTCGGCAAGGAGACAATTTATAGGCGAGAGGGGGGAAAGACGGCATCATTAGTTTGTCTCTGTATAAACTGCAGCCTCTTTGAAGGTTTCCTACCATCATATTATAAGGCAAATGAGTAAGTGCTTACATGCTGTTAAAGACTAGGGCCGAGCGGCGAGAAGCCCCAAGCCGATGATTACCGAGCTCTGAGGCACATCTGCGCTCCAGCTCAGTGAGTCACGTGAACACAGTGTGGGAAGAGGAGGGAGAAAAAAACTGAGAGAGAGAGTAGCAAAAGCCTGTAGGCATCACTTATTCAACAGAATCCCAATCTGAATAATACGGTTTGCACAACTGAATTCTGTATCCTCAAAATGGGAAAAAAATGGGAAAGGAGAAAATGGTAATTTTGGATTTTGGATTAGAAGACGATGGTAGAGCAGAGCCAACCACTGATGCCCAGTGATGGAAAAATGTACCAAATCCTTCACTTAAGAAAGAGTAGAAATACCATAAAGGAAAAACCGTTCATTAAAAGAAAAAGTCCTATATTCCAAATCTCACTGAAGCAAAGGGATAAAAGTATCAGTGAAATATCATTAAGTATGAGAAGTAAAAGTAGTCACTGTGAATAATGGTCCCTTTCAGAGTGATAAATTCTTGATCCATTAAACTGTAAGAAGAAGTGCTCAACATACTGTTGACTAGTTTATACTCTAACAATGCATCAGATTTTGTGTTTCCCTGTCAAAGCTTATCCTGCAACATAAATAGTAACTATAACTGTCAGATCAATGTAGTGCAGTAAAAGTATAAAGTCTCACTAAATCAAAACTGGACTGAAATACAGTACTTGAGTGAAAATAGTTACTTTTCACTTCTTGCAATCAAAGAGCACAACCTCAGCTCAGTGTTTCTTCCCCAAACTTCATTTTTTTTTTAACAATATTTTACAGTGCATAGTAATATACAGGGATACAGTAATGATAGGACTGCATAAGTGCTGGTCACCTCTAACTTCCCACATGCAGTTGGGTCATTTACAACCACTCTATTAGTGATAGCTTGTCCTGATAATCCCCCTCATGTAATCCTGATTAGGATCACAGTGTTTCAATAGCCAGGGGTCTTCAAGTCCTTGTTTGGCCTCACTAATTTTCTTTGAACAACCTGGTGACACGCTGTGAGCAAATCTGGGGAACAAAGCAGAGGTGGCCAATCACTCACACACACACATATACAAACACACACAAAGAAAGAAACTGATGGTGCTGGATGAGCCCTTTGTCAGCCGGAGCCTTTGGGCTCAGCGGGTCTCGTTATCCTGCATGGACCCAGCAGGGAACAGGAGGGCGACTCCCTCACCAGCCCAAACAAATGTAAATGCCCTCCTTGAAACGTGCTATTAATTGCACTCTAACTGGGTTATGGCACATCCCTAACACATTTATTGACCTACAGATGTAATGCAAACGCTCTGGGAGCCTAAAGCAGATTAACTGATGGCTATTAAACTCTGCTGAGGTGCACAGAAAATAGGTGCTGGTGGTAATAACTCGTCAAATTTCCAGTTGGGCTGTCCGGCCTGCAGCAGCAGGACCTGGAGGGGATGGAGATGGGAAGTCTGATATCTCTGTGTGTGTGACGCCCTCCATCACCACAGGAGATGGGTGACTGGGAGGGTGGATAGGAAACAAGAAAAAAAATAATGTTTCTGGAAAAATAGTAAAAATGCAATGTTAGCATTGTAGGTTATTATATCTGCCTATGATAGAATGGCATATGTAAAAACCATGGTGCTTATTAAATAGTCAAATGAAATCAGATGCCAGTATTTTTACACATACGTATAAACAAACAAAATGAATACAAGTTGACAGTCTCTTAAAGGTGAGCACAAGGGTCATTTAGAGTTATCACGCATTTACCGCAGTCTACATCTAGTTTGGATATGCCCAATTATTTTGCAATACATGCAGCAGTGTATACAATTACATTTTTTGGTCCATTAAAAGAAAAACACATCCAGATTAATACATCCACGCTTTCAACGCCATCTTAAATCACAGACTGTGTGATGATCATGTGTTTGTAGTCATTGCTATGGCAGACTTCAAAGGTATAAAGGAAATGCATCAAATTAAGGAAGCAAGAAGTTCTCAAAATGCCATTTCATTGTGACTTTAAGTCAGGAAAAAAGCCCTCATATCACCAAGTACACTGCCTGTCCACAGACAGCAGCAGGAACCTTGACCACTGGCTCAAACTTAAATCACAACTATTACCCTTTAATAATTCTCCAAAATGTTTCTATTCTTCTACTCCACAGTACCAATTTCACTGCAGGCCAGCAGCGGTTCACCAAAGCACCAGTGAACGCAGCACAGCAGTGACAATAGTAGGTCGCACAATGATGTATGGGGTCTGTTTGTCCAAGTTGCAGCAGCCACTTGAAGGCTTCAACACTAGCCATTAGTCTTGTGTGAGAAAGACCTTGCACAGTCTAGGGAGGGCAATGACACACACATACTCTCACACTCTGTTTCTGTCTCTCCCTCTCACAGACACGACATCCCACACCCATGCTGAGAGCCTGAATCTGCTTCCACCCTCCTCTACTTCTGTCCCGCTGGCATCTAACAGCGGGCACTACATCACTGTCAGCCTCCGGACCACCAGGGAACGGCCTGAGGCGACTCTCCTCTCATAGCGCCAAGCTCTGAGCTCCTCTGCAGCTCGGCCCAGTCACCGCTGAGTTATGGCCAAGCCGGAGAGGCCCAGCGCAAGCAGGGAGGTATTCCAATTTGTCGGCCTTTACAAAAGTGGACAGGTACAAATGGCCCGAGTGCTCGGCGGAAATCGGTCATTCAAGTGTCATTTTTGCCCGTGCTCACTGGACAAAAACACCGTGCACATGACTTTCCCAGCCCAACCGATGAGAAGTCGTACACTGTCTCAGCTCCATGAGAAGTGCTGTAGGATTACGTTGTGTGCATGTGTCAAACATTCACACAGAGAGGGCGTGAAAACATTCGCCTTGTGGCCAAATATCTCGACGTAAAACACATTATTTTCCAGATGCAGCATCCTGGCTCTCAAACATTCTCATGAGCAGTTTAAAAACCTCATTTTATACCTAACTGTTTTGGAGAGGTTCACTTTTGAAGTTCACTTTTAAAGGAACCAGTGTAATATTAGATGGAGGCTACGAGAAGTCAACATGGAGCTTACTTTTTTTTTAACGCAAATCCAAATAGTAATGAGCAATGTCAGATAGAAGAACTTTCCAATGCATTATTCGCGCTTTCCTGAATACAGTATCCAGATTTGGATACATCGCTAGCAGAACCCCCAATCAAATAATACAGACACTAATTTGTACTCACAGGAGGCAGAGAGATATAGTGTGCTGGTGTCTTTGACGAGAAATAGCTCCCAATGAAATGCTTCACCCCTGAGGACTGTGGAATATGTCAAGTATCCCCATCATTATTTTTGTAAAGAGCTGTAGCTGCTGTGTTTGTCAAGCTCCATTATATTGAGGTGAAGGGAGACAGACTGAAAACCTTGCCAAATCACACAGAAATTATTGACTGATGTTCATTTTTGCCAATATCCGATATGCCAAGATTTCCCAACTCCCTTGGCCGGTTTCCAGTACCACTACTGATATGATACATACATTGTATTATGCCTATTCCTATTGTGATGGGCCTCCAGCTGATGCAGACATAAAAAACTATGCTTTTCAAAACACTTACTGGGCTTAATGTGAGACTAATGATTTGTTAAGATGGAGATTTTTTGCAGTGTGGTCCTGAAGGCTACTGGACCCATAAGAAGACACCTTCTGCACATCTAAACAGAGCCAATTTAACTCTTGATAACTGCAACTCGGTTATAAAAACTGGGGAGATCTAGTGAAGATAACAGTAAGATACCAGAAATCTATCACAGCCAAACTCGTCACCACATACAAGTGTGTTTAGGCTGACTGTGGTGTTGTAGTGTTTATGCTGTTTACTGACACTGCTCATTAGCACATTAACTTTAAAGACATGTTAAAATGGTGATGTAAACTGAGGCAATCTACTGGAAATGGAAAGCAAAGGAAATGAAGACGCTTTCCCGCGAGGCCGCAAGCCCTGATCCAGCACTGGTTGCAGGTGTGTGAAGTGAACAGATAAACTCTGCCAGCAAGTCTGTGTACTCTGCAGAGGACGAAGCCAATTCTTAGTTTTCACTGCAAATGTGTCACCTCATCTGAGCAAACCTGCTAATTTTCATTTCCACAGTGCAGAGTACAGTTTAACCCACTCTGGGGCCACTTCGAGAAAAAAACAACAGCAACAACAGTTTCTCAGTCATAAAACATGTGGATTGCTATTGTCTGACTCTGTTCTTCTGTCCTAGTTCAAATGTCATCAAGCTTGAACCTCCTCTGTTAACAGCATGCATTAAAAAGCCATCAAGTGACTTTGTGCTGTGTGCATCAGCCTGCAGTGTTGAGCACTTGGAGAGTGCTGTGGCTAGAGGTAAACTGATCCCATGAATTGCACCTATTGGTTTCTCAAATCCCAGAGAGCTCTGTTTCCAGAGAGCCTAACCTGTCCCTGACCTGGCCTGCAGGGGCTTGGGAAAGGTCACAGTAAAGGTCATGGTCGGCTCAGACGGCCAGATGAGGAGAATCCACCAGTCAAATGTTTGTGTCACCAGAGGAGGTCCGTAACTGGATGATGGCCTGTTCTGGTTCAGTGAGACGAGCAACAGAGTCAGGAATTTTGAATTGACGTGTCACTGAGTAAAAGAAAAAAATCACCATCTTAACAAGTCATTTAGTCTCATACACAGTCCAAAAATCTTGTTTTTCCTAGAACAAGTGAAACCAATCTGGCAGTGCACCCCCACTAGTTTCCAATAGAGTTTCACCTATTTTCCAGGATTTTTTTCTGGAAACAAAATGATTAGCTTTGGAAACAAGTGGGATAGTCACCCCACTGTGTTTTCACTTTTTTAACACTGAATTTGAGACTAAATGAGTTGCTGCAATATAGTCATACTCTATTAAGAAGCATCAGGCTGCATTAATTCAAAACAATCTAAAAATAAAAATGTAATATTCACTATTGGCAGATGCGGTCTCCAAATTAAAAAATCATGAGACGGGGGTGTTTTCCAAGAATTGGTATCTCACACCCCAACAGCATATTTATGTTTTAAGTCATGAAGAAATCATGCATCTTCACTGATAAATAAAAAAAAAATAATATTCTCAACACTATGCAACCAGTTTTGCATTTCTGATGCCCTTGCTATTTTACATGTGTGCTAGTTTGTTGATTTGTTCATTAGTTGAATTATTCATTTATTCCTTTAGAGAAAAAAGCATCGATGCAGCATATGTTTTCAAGTCACAAATCAGATGAAATATGGTTTACCAGGTTGAATTTCCCTGGCAGGGGGCAGATCTGGCCTTGTCACCCCAGAAAAAGGATCCTATCCTGGGAAGGGATGGGAGGACCGAGGGGCACAGTAAATCACCTCTCCTCCCTGCATTCACACGAGTGACAGAGCAGCTCTGAACTTGCACCACATATTGACGACCTGGGAGAGCCCCTCCACCCCCGCCCCCACCCCCAGCAGAAGGGATTGGGGTCAGCCACCTCCGGACAAGAAAGCTCCCAAAAAGAAGACAGACAGAGCACTTCACTTTTCATTCAAGCAAGTCAGAGAGCGTTACATCTGAAACGGCATCTCTCTGCCTCGTGCCCTAAAGTGAGACAGACATCTTGGTTCCATGCAGAGACAGAAGCACAGTGTATCTTAAGGACGCACGGGGAGTCATTAAAAAACGACAAATTACAGTGTTTTCAATTATTCAGGATTTACAGTAGAAAATCCCTCTCTGTCCGCCTACCCTGTCCTTAATACTGTCTCGACTTGATTTAAACAGCTGAATCCCACTTCCATCTGCTGGGCCAGGATGAATGTTTGACTGTAATTTAAAAAAAAACACACACACACACACACACATATGCATACACACACACAAGGGCTTGAGCCGGAAGCTGCTGGTGACGCCTCTGATGCTATTTACAATGTGCGTTCAAGTCCTAAAGCCCCATTTCAGACCGTTTCTTTTCACTTTTTTCCTTCTCCTTCCTGGTAAATGTCGACAGGAGACACTGACGCGGACACAGAGAGAGAAAGGATAAGGAGTCCCTCTCTGTGTTTTCTCCTTTGACAAAGACAGAGTTCATCTCTCCAAGTCTCTATAAAGAGACCATCCAGCCTCCCTGGGAGCTTCAACTCCAGACAATGAATTCACATTCTTCCTGAAAACCCCTCACTCTCCCCAACTTTGCGCACCCTCTCCGGCCCAAGCTCTCTTCCCATTCATTAATTCATCCTCTCTCTACTCTCGCTCTATTCTCTTTTCCTAGATCACCCACATCCCCCATCCACTGCAAACCAGTTTCTCCTTCTGTCACTCTCTCCTCTTGACTTCCCTACTTCCTTCCCTTCTTTTCTCTCTCTCTTTCCTTCTGTCTTTCTCTACCCCATCTGCTTCTCCTTCTCTGACAGTCTTTATGTCTCTCTCTCTCTCTCTCTCTCTCTCTCTCTCACTCTCATCTAAGTCTATGGAGGCTGCAGACTGTGGGCCATCAAGCAGGGATGAATGGCTCCTCGTTTGTACTTAATCCAAAGCTTCTGGTCAGAGGACTAGATGAAAAGCAGGGGTTAACCCCCTCGTTGTTCACAGCCATACAGCGGTCTTTTACCAACCACACACACACACACACACACACACATATACACACACACACTGACTGACAGACCAAGAGAAAGACATAGACAGGAGGGAGAAAGGCACAGACCTCCCTTTCGGCGCTCCTCATTCTGTTTTTTTTTTTTTCATTCGTTAGCCTTTTATTTTCTTTTTAACCACGTTGCTTCCGTCTTCCATCATCCTCCTAGCATCTAAAAAAAGCAAGTCCATTTAACGAGAGAATCTCAAACCAGCGATGGCCCAAGGGTCAATCTTGGGAGAGGGTGGTGGAGGGGGGGTAGGCAAAAGCATGGGAGGAGTAAAAAATAGATCAAAGTGTGCGCCTCACAGTCCATTCAAATGCAATCGCACCCCAATCACATTGTGTTCTCGCAGCGCTTTTAAGAGAACGGGTCAGTGGTGCTTTATTGTGAGTGGGAGCTAGCCTAATGAAAGGGACAATACAAAGATTAGCAGTGCCAGCCAAGCGGCTCAAACTTCACCCTGGCTTTAATTGCAGCGAACAAGAGGAGATGGAGAGGCAGGGCAAACAGAGGACAAAAGAGCAGGGCGGCCAGGGAGGGAGGAGGCAAGGAGGAGGTGTGGCAGTCGGGCCGAGGTGGGTGATAAACGGACGCATGGCTTTTGTAGAGGTGTGGTGTGTCCATCTGGTTTGGGATGGTGTCGGACATGTCAATGAATGTGTGTGGTATGCAAAAGGGTCCAGGCATCCCATAAATCACAAATGAGCATTTATCAGGTGCAGTCAATGATAAATAGTGGATGAGGTTTTCTAAAATGTGAAGCAAACACACCAAGACAGTCATGCTGTTTGATGAAAGTCTACACCGAAGGTGGCAATGTATCAACAATAAAGTCAAGCTTGTATGAAATAAATAAACAGCTGAAATCAGTGCTACATACAAATTCGTATCTATTCTTTGCATCACCGTATCACTGGAGATTTAGTTGATTTACACTCTGTGCCATGGCATTAAGATTATAAATTGAATCATAACGATGTCAACCTGGAACATACCAATGACATTATGCCCGTTTCCACCGCCAGAACTTCGGGGTCATTTTACGGGGCCGGGGCCGTTGTCGCGTCACATGTCTCCACCGCTGGAAACACCCCGAAGGAGAGAGTTCCTGAACTTTTACAGGGGCTAAAAAAAGGCCCAGCCTCGGGGTAGGGACTCTGAGCGGCCCCGAAAAACTCCTGTGTGGGGCTTGGGGTTTACTTGGTGTTGACTGGATTTACTCACGGCGCGATGTGGTGTCAACAGAAAGAGACAAACTAGCCGGATGCTAGCGTTAGCTTTAGCTAACGTTATCTTTAGCTAACGTCAGGCATCCCTAGCAACACGGCCAACACTACCAAGCTAATGCTAACGTGCTAGCTAATGTTAGCTAACGCTAGCAACACACTTTTAGCCGGCATTATTAGGGACGCTAACATTAGCTTTAGGGAACGTTAGCTAATGCTAACAACAGGCTTTTTAGCCCACATTTTAGGGACGCTAACGTTAGCTTTAGTGGACGTTAGCTAACACTAACAACAGGCTTTTTTTAACAACACGCATTTTGATGCCCCGGTCATGGTCGCGCAACCGCCCGGTAACTTTAGAGGAACCTTCCTCCTAGTCGGCCTCTCAGTGGAGACACGGCAGGTGAGAGGGCTGAGTGAGAGGACGTTCCTGTAGTAGCTCCAGCCCCCCAAATACTACCAGGAACCTTTTAGTGGAAACGGGCCTATTGGAGAGCAGAAAATCAGAAGATCAAACATAAGGGACTTTTCAGGATTCAGGCTACGTTTACACGTAGTCGGGTATTTTGAGAAACGAATATTTCCCTCCCTCTGCTTTCCAAAATAACACTGTGCACACGGCATCGTTTTCAAAAAAGTTTTCGTTTACATCAACCCGCATAAATACGCTGTCGTGCGCCATCATAACTACACCAAGCCTATGGGCAGCGGTGTAGGAAGAAGGAGAAAGCCATGCATGCCAATCAGAAGCCAAACCAGACAGCAGTCCACCCAAATCGGACCCAAAACCGGCGATGCTGGCGGTGCTGGACTGGCTCTTTGTGTTGGAGGGAGGAGACTGACCTCTGAGCCCTCATTCATCTCTGCTCCTCGATATAAAAAAGCAGCTGTATTTGCAAATGCAAACATATGGAAAGTTAGCACCAACAGAATGCATCCATCCAACAGGAGTTTTCCTAAATCTCCACTTTTGCCCGGAGTTTTTAGAAAGAATCGTTTTCAGTGGCGAATTCGCTGTTTACGTGTAAATGAAGGGCACAAACGAAGGGAAATGTCTCCGTTTTTAAAAATACCCAAGTATGTGTAAACGTAGCCTTAGAGACTGTTTGTTGGTTTGGGACATTTTCGCTTTTCTGGGTGGAGAGTGGAGAGCAGTGTTGCCAACTCCTCAGTAAGGAAAGTAACTACTGGCTGTCCTAAAAGTCGCTAGAAGTCGCCAAATGACGTCATCGCCTAATTTGCATAATTGGCAATTTGCACGTGATTGTAATGGACGCTGTAAGAGAGGAATAACGTCATGGGAGAGACAAAAAGTGAGTAAAAAAACATCCTAAATATGTTTTAGAACTACAAATTTACGGGAAGGGTGGGACCAACGGCGGCTTTGCGCATGCGTGATTCATCTGCTGCCTGGCCGCAGAGTGGTGAGGGTCTCCTCTCTGCTGCCGCGCACGGCTCGAGGCTGTGACCACCTGTGAGGACTTTGGGGCGAGGGAGGGGTTCGCGGCAGCACCCGCTGCTCACTGAGAACAGGAACTGCAGAGGAACGACACGTGCTTTCATGTCAGTCTCCAAAATACCAGAAGTCTCCAATAACAACCAGGAAAGTCACTAGATTTGTCGCTAGTCGCTTTTGACAAAAAAAGTCGCCATGGGCAGTTGGAAAGTCACCAGATTTAGCGAGAAAGTCGCCAAGTTGGCAACACTGGTGGAGAGACAGTGGAAAGACACAGCAGAGGAATGGCTTGTAGAAAGGGGCCTGGGCCGCTGCAACAAAGTCTAGCCTTAAGACTAGACCTACACCCGATAGATAGATAGATAGATAGATAGATAGATAGATAGATAGATAGATGTACTGTTTAGAGGCTGTTTGATCAGTCATAAAGGTACAGGTTTCCTCTTACAATTTCAGCGAGTTGAGACACCAAAACTGCACTTTTGAAGAGTTGACCACCAGATGTTATCAGGGACATGGAAACAACGGCAGTGAACCAGAAAATGAAACAGAGGTGCTGTTCCATGAGGCAACACAGCCTTGTGGAAAAGCCTCGGTCAGTGTGCGAAGACCTGGACCAGCTCACAAGTCTGATCACACTGTGGAGTTCAAAGACAATGTGACGCTTCATTTTTCACCATAAATGTGTCTCTTGTCAGCACAAAGCCACTAAAGTTCGTATCCGCATCACTTACTCCATGCCATTAATTTCAGTCAGTACACGTAACAAGCGAAAACAATATGTCGACCGGAGCGTTCCCCAGGCCTGAGCTGTCTGGTCAGTACGTCATGAGTGTTTGTCATGTGTGTGCTGGCTCTACAATAAACAGTCGCTGAGCAGCATTATGGCCTTTCTTCGTCTGTTTCACCAAAGCAGTGCGTCAGTGGTGGATCGTTTCCCTTCTACACTGCTCTCCGCCTGTTCTCCTTTCATTCTGCCTCTTTTTCCACGTCTGCACTGTTCAAAGAAGAGCTACACAAAGCACAAGAAGATGATGCTTACACTCATGGGCAATGATGTCATCTTGCACTTTGCAACACAATATTACCAGGGACAGACAATCTTGCATCAATAATAACAAAAGAAGCCTTGGTAAGGATAAAAAGGCTTGAGGCCTGCGGCGGGGACAGAGGTTAAAAAACAAACACATCGCCGCTGTCTGGTCAAAGCGTTCCCAGGAACGCAGACAAGTGAATTGTTATTAGCGTTTTTGAGATTATCCATTGGTTTTTGAAATAGGCTTCATGAAACCTTACAAATTATCTCACCACAGGGGAAGCATGTGATATATTTCCAGAGACAAGCATGTAAGTCCAAAAAAATGACACATTTTCATTTTTAATGCCACCAGATAACAATCCAAACTCACCCTCAGTGGAACCAGACAGTCACTGGCCAAGACTTACCAATCCAGAACATGTTGAAATGGCTGCTGAGGAGGCCGACAGGTTGCGAATAAATCCCTGATACAGGCAGCTGTGAAACCCTGCATCTCCCTTCACACTGGTAATGCCCTGTGACCCCAGCGTCTGCACAGTGAAGCCCGGGCCAACTACTGAGGACGGACGCAAGTCCAGGTGCATGTCCCGCCCGAACGCTGACAGCTGGTAGTGCAGAGACGGAGACAGGGACCGTCTGCTGCGATGGCTCCGTCTGGTCACATCATGGGTCAGGTAGGTGCCCGCAGCGTCCACCTCCACCGGTGTCACAAACACATAGTCTGCAGAGAACAGGGACACAGCAAGTCAGAGGAAAAGATGGAGGATTTTTTTCTGCTGTCAAAGGCTTTTGTAACTGTGCTGGAAATACCTCAACATGATATTGCATCATCTATGTTATCAGTTACCATAGGTTACCACAGGAATAAGAAAAATACAATATCAAACAACTAAATGGATCCAGATTAGCAGGGACACACCAATGTATCAGAAGACAACCAGTAACAGCCAATATCATCTTTAAAAAGCAATGTCATTATCAGTGTGATATTATTTTTTACAAGTGATATTTGGCCAGCTCTTGATGAACTGGCAACCTGTCGAGGGGGTTTCTTTGCTTTTCACCCAGTGCATGATGGGATAGACTCCAGTCCCCTGCGACCCTGATTAGTAATAAGTAGATATGAAAAATGAATGGTTAAATTCATATTTGATCAGTTGTAGAACTGAAAACTTAAATTGTATTTGTGTTTTTAAAGGCTGTATTACAATAAAGGAATGCAATGTTCTGAAATTATTAGACTGTTGTAGCTATTCTGTTATTTGCCTCTACCTGCTTGGTCATCATTTATATTACTAATGATTGTTCATCAAAAAAATCTTGTGTTTAAATAGCTTGTGACAAGGTGAAAGGTTCAGTGTTAAGTTGTTCCTCACAGCAGAGTTCAGTCATATGGATCACAGATGGCATTTATCAGAAGTAAAGACAAGAGGGGAGGCAACATTATATTTCCATGCATGTCAGATATGGGTCAGCGCTTAAGAACCAAAGGCTGTAAATACACCATTCTGCAATTTCATGCAGCTGTTATGGTGTTCAAGTCTAATAAAGTCAAAGAAGCAGTTATTCAATACACCTCCAATGTGACAGAAAGAGATGCCACGTAATCGGAACAGTAGAAACTAGAAACAATTCCAGACCGTTTTACTTTTTTATCATTCCTTCGCCTCTTTCTCCCAAGTCACTAAGTTTTATTTCAGTGATTGTTCTATGATCTGCATTGCCAAAGCATCCAAGTCTGCATGTGTGTGCTGCACTGCCTTGTTCACAAAGCATCTGGCTTGCTGTACTATATATTCAGCACCCTGACTGTTCGATGCATTGACACTATCAGCATTTCTGTGCGTATGGGACCAAAGTTTTCTCACTAAAATACCCCCCACCCCCACCCCCCCCCCCCACCCCACCCCACCCCAGACACACACACACACACACACACACACACACACACACACACACACACCCCACACCCCTGCCATTGCTAAAACAAAGCAAGCAGATCATCTCAACTTGCTGTAGGATGAGGCAGCCAGTGGGAATCCCTCTGTGTGTATCATACCCATTGGACATGCACACACAGGCTACAACAGCATGTGCATGAAAAGACTCAGGCAGGGGTTCCCCAAACTGTTTCAGCCCCGAAAATAGTAGCATATTGCACCACAGAACCCCAAGCAACCCCACTATGTGAGAATAATTTGGTGGTTTAATGTGACTCTTCACACCATAGGGAGATGTAACAGCTGCTGAGGGTGAACCACTGACCAAAACAGTCCTCTTTGTTCATTTACTTGCTGCATTAACTTCTAGTGGGTCAAATTATCATTGAACTAAAGTATACCTCATTTTGCACTTGTAAAAGCACCTGGTATTTTCCTGATCTCCACTTTGGGAAACAGTGGTCTTTGACTTCAGCCTATTACTGTCATTTAGCGCATTTTATTCCCATCCTCCCTACGGATATGGAGTCTTGCCAGGTGGGTGAAACACTGCGCACAGTGCAGGTAATGCTTATACGTGTAATTCATGTTTAAACACCACTCACCGTGATTTAATCCGTGGCTGTCGCTGGAAGAATAGCTGGCCGAAACGGTGTGAGAGGAATGTGAGCAGTAAATATGCAGCGTCTGCAAAAAAAAATAAACGGACAGGTAGCAACAGGTTGCAAGAAGTGGAGGGAGTGAAGGTGAAAAAAGTAATAAACAGACCTACACTATAGGGATGTGTCCTTTTAAATAGGCACGTCTGCGAGTTTTTAATTTGGGACGAAACTGATTTGATTTAGGCTACTTTTCACATTTTAACATAGGTTGTAATGTAATGTAACAGCTATTATGGTGAAAACACAAATGTTTGTTTGTTTTTTTCATCCCACACTAGATGTGCAGAAAAGGACACGTTTAATGCTCCTAATTAAACGCCACATGCCTTGATAATATTCCAGGACAAGAGGGGAGGCAACAGCTTGACTGATGTGCAGCCGACCAGCGGGATGGGTAAAGTCCACATGAGAAGAAAAAGGCAATCCATGGTGATGGCATGCAAGCTCTCACAGCTCCTCCGTTACCTCCTGAAAGAGCGCAAAAGTATGCGCATAATGCAATTTGCACACATTGCTCATCAGTTTTATTCCTGCGCTCCGCTTCCCAGTTTTGCTCATTCAGGTCAAGTCTGCAGGTCGCGGGGCATGCCGGCGGCGCGCTCCGGGGACAAGGCGCACTCACGCGTCTGTGCACAGCGGCAGGTTACCGGCAGACCGGGGATCACCGGGAGGAGCGGACTGAGCACTCCGCCCTGCGCGCTGAGGGTCCGGCTGCGGGATGAAACACCAAGTCAGCGGCCGCCAGCCAATCAGCACACAGCATCATTTACCACGCGGAGATAAAAAGAGACGACAGGAGAGTCTCCTCTCTTGGCAGCGGGACAAGGCGTTGCTGCCTTCAGGTGCCGCTCGTAAAGTCCCACTTCCGAGTTTGGGGAGTCGTAAATGTGGCTCGCTGGTGCTTTCAAGTGCTGTTGGAAATGATATCAAGATGATCTCTTCAAGAAACCATTTTTGTCTTTTGTGTGCAGTGGCAGACTGAAGTGGAGAAAATAACAATAAGGCATGTGAGCTGCATTTACTCATTTAAGATAAGATGCCTTTATTGTCACGACATTCATGATATATTTAAAGAATCTGTGGCAATGAGAAGTTGGATAAAGACTTGAAAGAGAACCATGGAACAATACAAAATGCATCATGTTGATATAACTTCTGGTCTCTCTGATTCCAAAACATCACATCTTGTGTATCACAGAAAATTCCACTCACAATGGAGTGTGCTCACATTAGCTCTATTTGTTTGTGTATTTCTTTGTTTCTTTTGGGTGTTACAGCGTAGGCTACCAGCAAAATACGATGTGCAGGCCTAGAGCCTGTGCTGCACACAAGAGGGAAAATTCATACAACAGTAAAAAGTAAAACAAATAGAATTAATCTTCATGAAACAGAAGGAAGAAATGAAAATGTGCCTTTTAAATATTAATCGACTCACAATAAATGCAGTCCATGCCATGTGGTTTCTGAAGCGCTGAACTTTTTTTTGATGAAGAGCGTGCTCAACTCTGCCTAAAAGGAAATTGCACTTGTCGTTTCCAAACCAGCCACTTAAGTGATTTAATTTAAAAAGCAGTGTCTGTTTACAAAGGGAGAGAATTTGCCACTTTTCTGCCTCGTTAATACACTCTCAAATAAAAATACGATATTTCCGGTAGCACTTCAACGCCACACTGTCGCTGCCCCGTTTTTTGAGCGTTAACGAGCAGAGACGATGAAACGTGTCACAGGAGCGGCTCATGATTTTAGTGTTTTAGAGTCATACAGTTAAACGCGAAGTGTTAATGTTACAGCTTGCACACAGTCAATTAACGTGACCAGGTGGCTGTGTAGCTGGCCAACACCTGGACACGCGGCTGGAATGCGCGCGCGCGCACACACACACACAGCCTTTCTGCCCTCCTCACTGAAAAAAAATAAATAAATCACCATAATTATTTTATGATACCCCTGCAGGGACTTAAAGCCTGTCTGGTACCCAATAGTGAGTTTGAGTTAGAAATTCATTGTTGATGGTATTTCTGTGGTATTTCTACAAAAAAAAAAAAAAAAAAAAAAAAAAAATCCTGTAGTTGTCCCAGAGAATGGTTTAGGGTTAAATATATGCTGATCAATATGAGTGCAAACTACCATAAATTTTACACACAAATTACAGTAGTTACCTGGTTCATGCAAAAGTCCAGTTTAAGGGTGTAATGTACATAAACAAACAAGCGACTGTACATACAAGACTTATTATGGCATTTTAGTCTTTTTAAGTCTGACTGTATTTGAATTATCATATAGAAAGCATTTGTGGATCTATTTTCAGTAATAACCCTGTAGACACATAAGACTGGCTCTTTCATTTGTTTTTCATGTATCACACTCATCACCATGTGTTTCCTCTGTATCCTGGCATAACTATCATCTTTTATCACTCACAGAAACATAAACAAAATCATAAACATCTCAGAACAAAAATAACCCTATCCACTTACAGCAGTCTAGCATTTTAATACTACTGTATATCTCAGGCCAAAGTGCTTGTGATGCCTTTTAGTTCTAGTAGAAATCAGAGTTAATGAAACTATAGTGAGTGCTTTTAGCTCTAATAGGAATAAGTGCTAGCAAGAATTTCCATCAAGTTAAGTCTGCACTCATTGCTAAAGCTCTATGTATCCATTTTGGAAAATTGAAGATTTCATGAAGCAATGACCTAAGTTAGCGACTATCCTTTGCAAAGTATAATGAGTTGTTTAATATTCTGCTTTCAGTCATCCTATAAGAGCAGTGTCACTTTTTTTCCAGGACAGGATATCACATTTTGGAATGAAAGTACTCAAGTGAATAATGGGACTCTGGCTTGATGATCTTATAATGTTGACTAATTATACCATCTGGTTGTCATTAAGATGTAAGTGCATTTGCGGTGGCCGTATGTTCAGCCTAAGTGTTACTGTAAGTGTCAGTGATTTGAGGCGGCTGGGAAGTTTCCTGCACTGTACTTTGAAGGATAATTTGCGCTGTCATCTGCACAGAGCGCTGTAGAGTCAGTGAAGAAACATGACCGCAGTGTTTCCGCAGTTAGCAGTGAAGGTCCCTGAGCTGCTGAATGAGATACTCATGTTTGACACTCCGCTTGACTACCAGATTAGTCTGCCCCGGCCCACCTATTTGTTTCCGTGTCCCGAGCCACAACCGCAGTACACAACAGCAGGGCTGGAAAGTGGAAAAAGTTGCAGGCGGGGAAGCATTCTCTGGTGGGGCTGTGATGTGGTCACTGCCCTTTGTTTCAGCTGCTTCTCCCCAGTCTGGATGCCTCTCTCTCCCTCTCTTCCTCTCTCTCTCCCTCTCGGACAGTATAGTTTGTGTTGTTGTTGGTGGTTGCAGATGTTTTTAAATCTGAACGAATTGCTACACCCGAGCACACCACAGCTCGTTGCACCGTGCCACTGTGTTGACAGACGATGTGCTTATTTACAGCACGCTAAACCAACTGTCTAAAGCCCTCAGCAGCGTCACGTCTCTCTCTCTCTCTCTCTCTCTCTCTCTCTCTTTCTCTCTCTCTCTCTCTCTCTCTCTCTCAGGGTCACCGGGGCCTGACAGACCAGCCTGTTGTTTGTTTCCCTAAAAGCAATACAACAGATCTGGTTGCAGCTGCAGATATAAGCAGTTGGGGTTTCTGGCCGGGGATGAAAATAGATTCAAAGATTTGGAGACCACACGAAGATCAGAACCATCCCATGAGCCTTGTGAACCAGGAACCCAAAGTCACGCACCTTAAGAGTCCGTCTCTTTGACTCTTTGAACATTTGATGGCCTCTCATCTTGGAACCAACGGGTTGTCCTAATATATCTACACACTTTGAAGTGAACCTACAGGATAAAAGACAGAATGCAGTTATTACTAGTTATAAGGAAAACCTTATTTGCAAGGTGGTTGTCTTTTCGGGAGTGTGTCTGTGTTGTCTAGGGCAATTGTTGTCAAACTTTATCACGCCAAGGACATTAAGGACAAATAGAGATGCATTAGATTACAGGCATCTATTTGAGTAGATTTTGTCATCTTTTTGTCAGAGAGATGACATTATTGTTGCTGGATATGACTCAACACCTGCTATACTGTTGGTCAGGTGTGAAACAAATGATCAACATAGTCATCTGCATGCATTCTCTCAATGTGCTAGTGTCTATTGAGTGAACTAATACTGAATTTAAAGAAGCTCTATGAAGCATTTTTAACATTAACTTGTAATCGTCAAATTAATACTTTGGTGTAATTAGTGTAAACAAATACGGTCATAGTGGAAATGATTGGTAGCTTTTATCACATCCTGGTGGAGTTTCTAAAGACTACATTTCCTATAAACCCCTTTTGCCTTGTGTCTGATCTCACCCTCTCTGGTGTCTTTGTCTTTCCTGAAGAGGACATACATTTTTCCACTGGCCTATTCGCTCCTTCCACCATCTGCCACAGGCTGTAAGAAATTATAAAAGTCTCAGCTCAATTTGTACTGGAAGAGCAGCACCCTCTTCCTTTTTTTGTGCAGTAAAGCAATTCAGCATTTCCTGGAAAGTCTGACCCGTTGTATAGGCATGCAGCAATATTCTTTTGGAGGCATCTGCCTATATTTGATATCTTCCCACCCATAACCACCAATATCAAGACTGATTTGCATCGTTGAAAGAATTGTAGCAAAAACGCAGACTAATCTTTTTAGATATGCTTGTCTTAGGATAATTAAGTGTTTACTAGGATAATTAAGTGTTTACTTCAAACAAAAGACCATCTTCATTAAAATTATAGTCTCTTTCTAAACTGACAGTTCTATTAAATGTCACACTCCTGGAAAAAGGTTACAAAAAAGGCGGCTCCACAATTGCCCATATATCAGTAGTAAAAATATCAAGCCCACATCGTTATAGGTTTTTTAAAACCAATGTCAGTTGCTACTGTCGTCTGATATATCATCCCTGCTTTTGTGCACAACAGTATGTCAAACCATATTTTGAGGCTGCCATTCTTCTCGTTGAATGTCTCATTTGTCTCTACTAATTACACTAATGCCTAAAAATGAATGAGATAATGATTTACTGATGCTAAAATGCTCCACATAGTGTCTTTAAACTATTCCGGTTTTGCTGGGCACGCCCAGAGCTCTCTGAGGGATCCTAAGCAGTCCCAGTGCCACACTTTGTGACACTGGTTTAGTGCATAGTTGGGCTGGCAGAAGTACGCTGGCATCACTCATTATCACTTATACATTTCTCTAGCCGCTGTGCCACAGAGTCACCCATGGGAGACCGCTTCCCTCCCAGGCTTCGCATAGATTTGGCTGAGAAAGTGGGCGCTCTCTGTTTCCAATCAGACACACGGCTTATTTACCAAACAGTCAAACACTAAGTGAAGGTCTAAGACAAGCGAGCTGTTACCTCAGGAATATGTCAGCTTTTCCCCTGATTTCTCTCTTTTTTTTTCGACAAACTTTTCTTTAGAGTTTGTTTGCCTCACTTGTCGTGTGGCACTTCTTTTTCCACCACGGGATCCAGAAAACACAACAGCAGTGCCAGCTTCTCCTCTCTCTCCTGTCCTGTCCTGTCCCGTCCCGTTCTCTCATCCTGTATCTGGTCTTCATTTCCAGACCATATAATTTTCTTGCTGCTTGTATCTGTAGGGTTTTTTTTCTGGTGAATTTTTGCCTGTTCTTCCAGGATTATTTTTGGCTATGTCAGCGGTTGCCACAGTGGCAGCTATGTGTTTGCCTGTCACTCACGTCTCGTCCTTTACGGCTCTGTGTGATCTTTTCTTCCAGGAGGATAGAAATAGACCAGTTGCAGGGGAAAACGCTTCCAGGGCCTTGCCTGGCGTTTTTGTATACTCATGGTTGGACTGATATATAGACTTGTGTGTGAGAGTGTGATGACCTTGCTATTACAATGTAAAACACCATCATGACATTTTGGTCAAAATTTGTCATTCAGTTTGTATTTCTAATGAAGATAACTCAAAAATTAATCGAGGTGATTTGGATGAAATTTTGTAGAAGGACTGGTAATGTGAGAAAGATGAGTGATTACATTTTGGAATATCTAGGTCAAAGATCAAGGTTGCCCAAAGGTCAAAATTGACATTTGGGTCAAGATATCTGGAAGGAAGCATATGATGTAACTTGGTGATCTGTGAACTGATGTGGGGGTTATGCAGCATAGTGGAGGTTGCTGTCTGTGTTTGCTCTTATTTGTCTATGGAAAAAGATTAAAAAAAAAAAAATGCAAGTTCAACTAAGGTATAATCCATTATGGGATGTGCATTAAAGGGTTTTAATGAACTCAGAGGTAAAAAAAAAACTTTTGCCACACACCTCAGAGTGCACTGTCCTACTTATTAGATGGCAAGTTCCTAAAAAAAGAAGAAAAAAAAATAGGGACAGACAATTAATCTGGGGAGATATACTTAAAATTACTTTAAAAAAAACTGGATTCTGTATATCACTGCATTATGTTTTGTAACCAGTGCAGCCTCACATGCTCACCACTGTTTTTTTATGTGAATCTTTAGGATGGTCTTGTCTATACCAGAGAAGAAAAATACATAAGTTGCTATTTATTGCCAAGGTATTGTTAAATAAACTACATGCTTATATCTCAAGTCTTTTGTCCTGTCATACAAGCAACTGTAGTTCCACATCGGATTCTTTTAAATGTCCCCAGGGTGCACTCAGAGCTTGGTACAACGGCTTTCCCCCTTCATGGACCTTGGGCATGGAACGAGCTGCAAAATGTCATTACCTTCGAAGTACTCCCTTTTTAAAGGTCTTTAGCAAACTGCTGTGAGGGAAATATGCTGCTTTACATAATTTCCTTGAATTGAGGTGGACTTTGTTTACATCACTTATATAGCCCACATTCCTATCGTCTTGCACTAATTCCCATGTGTTGCTTTTATGTATTGTAACTTAACTTGAGCCACAGCAATTGAATTTGCCAAAACGAATTAAATTTGGCACATGATGTATTTGCTTAATGCTTAAGTTTCAGCTTGTTGCTAAGGTTAACTAGGTTGATTTAAAAACTTTATGGCCACTTTAAACTGGAGCCGGACAACTTGTGCATTACATGGCTTTTATGCTCACCCTCCAGCCAATTAAAAACATTTATCCAGACTACAGTATAATTTATGATATTATATTTTCAGTATGCATGTAAAATAATATTCAGTTTTGTTTTGTTTTGTTCTATTTTACTTAATTTGTATTGTGAAACTTATGTTATGTTAAAACTAATGTTTTATTTTTTTAATGCCCTTGGCTTGTGTTTCTTCAGTCTATTTTCAATGTATTTTATGTGATGTATTTTACCTTCTATTTTTTGTTTGTATTGTAAAGTGCTTTGAAACATTGGTTAGATTGGTGTAATACATAATAAGTTAGCAGTAGTAACACTATTACTATTTTTAAATGAGTATGATGCAGACGGTCTTACGCTTCAGGCTCACAATGTGTGCATAAACATGTGTGTGTGTATGTGTTTGTGTGTGTGTGTGTGTGT